>NC_056747.1:27656990-27759490 GCF_019279795.1 Protopterus annectens
TTTACCGGATGTCAGAAAAAGTGAATAATTGTATTTCTTGTGGGAAACAGATACCGCATAGGGATTACCACTCGCTTTGTATACCTTGTTTGGGACCGGAGCACGACGTAGTAGGGTGTCGGTTTTGTGCTAGGTTCAATAAGCGCACTATAAAACGGAGATTAGATTGCGCTAGGTTAGTCTTTGGCAAAAGGTGTAATTATAACATGCCGTCGGATCCTCCGACGTCCGCTTCTACTAAGAAGCGCAAAGACAAGTCTGTAAAGCTTAGGCAGGATGATTCGTCCGTTTCGGATGCCAGTCCTTTAGACGCTACAGGGGAGCAGGTGGCCCCGGCTGAAGTTTCTGTTGAAACTCAGGGGGAAACTTTGATTTTGCAAGAGGTGGCCTCTCAGGAGTCAGGTCAGGCTGAAGGGGCCTCTCAGGTTACTATTCTCCCTACTGTAGCTAGGGTGGTTAGGCCTACTGCTACTATCTCTAAAGCTCCTTCTAAGGGCAGGTCTGTTTTGTCTTCCTCTGGTGTCAGTCCTGGTTCCTCAGGGTCTGTGCCTAAAAAGCACATGCTTAAAATGGCAGAAGATTTAATTACTTTAATTAGGGGTTCTATGCCCCCTCCTGATAAAAGGCCCAGGGTAGAGACAGAGTTGGAAAGTTTGGAGCAGGCCTCAGATGATTCAGAGTCTTCTGTGGAAGACATGCAAGATTTTCCTACTTATTCGGATTCTGATGCAGAGGATTCCACTCCTTCTGCTTCTCCCCCTGAGGATTTTTCATTTTCAGAAACTTTACATTCCATGAGGGAACATTTTAAGTGGGAAGGACAGGATTTCTCTGATTCCCGGAAAAGGCTTAGGGAATTCTTGTTTCTACCACAGCATAGGCCCTTAGCTATTCCTCCAGTTTTGGATGTTGTTCAAGATGTTTTCTCGGAGGCTTCCCTTAATCCAGATTCTGTGCCTCCTGCTCCAGTCAAACCGGACAGGTATTACAGGGTGCCTGAGGCTCATAAGTATCTGTATAAAAGTCCTAGAGCAGACCCAGAAACCATTAGTCAGGGGCCTAAGGGTGTTAGAGTTTCTGTTGTAAAAAATCCGGTCCCTCTAGATAAAGAGGCCAGAGCTTTGGATAGATGGGGTAAGAAGGTGTATACCTCTTCTACGTTGGCAATGAGAGCTTTAAATTGCCAGTTTCATATGTTGAAATATCAGAATTTCCTCCTTTCTCAGCTAAAATCTAAAGTGGATGCTTTAGCAGAGGGTATAGAGTGTAAAGAATTGCAAGATTTGGTACATGTTTCTGAACAGGTGGGCAAGCATTCTTTGCAGTGTGGCTTTGATGTTGTACAGGCTTCTTCTAGGGTGGCGGCCACTGGTTCAGTTATTCGAAGGCACGTCTGGCTTAAGGATCAGAATTTGTCAGAGCATGTTAAGACTAGAATTCTGGATGCTCCTTTACAGTCTGAAGTTTTGTTTGGTCCTCCTGTGGAGTCTGTATTAAAGAAAATGGAGGACAAGGCTAAGTCTATGCAGACTGTTAAATATTTTTTGCAGGTGCAACCTCCGAAGTTTAGTAGAAATTGGCCTACTAAGGGGTGGACGTACCCTTCTTCTGATTCCCAGTCTAGGGGTAGATCTAGGCGTGGTAGGGGCAGAGCTCAGAGTTCCTTCAGACCTAGAACATGGAGTTCGCCTGCACAGTCTGCAGGTGAGGGCAGGGGTCAGTCCTTTCGTAAACAGACCCAATGACCTGCATTTTCAGCTGCCAGATCCCTCTTGCCTGGCAGCTCCTTTGGGAGGAAAGTTAGCACTTTTCAAGCAAAATTGGCTTTTGGTCACCCAGGACAAATGGGTGTTGGACATTATAAACCGAGGCTACAAGTTTTATTTCCATACATTACCTCCTTTCAAAGGTATGCCAGACGTTCCTCCTCGACAAAGGATAGAGGCTCACAAACAGATTTCTTTACTTCTTCAAATAGGCGCTATACAGCCAGTTCCTCTGTCAGAAGTGGGCCTAGGATTTTATTCTCGCCTGTTTCTAGTTCCAAAGAAAGGAAACACATGGAGACCAATTTTGGATTTATCTATCCTCAACACTTACCTGGACATTCCAAAGTTCAAGATGCTGACGTTGCAACAGCTTTTACCTCTGTTGGGAAAAGATCACTGGATGGTAACTCTGGATCTCAAAGAGGCTTATCTTCATGTTCCTATCAGGCCAAGTTGCAGGAGGTACCTGCGTTTTCGAGCTGGAAATTTACATTATCAGTTCTCTGCATTACCCTTTGGCTTATCTACTGCGCCCAGAGTGTTCACAAAGGTTCTGGCTCCAGTGATAGCCTTTCTCAGGTTAAGAGGAATTCAAATTTATCCTTATTTGGACGATTGCCTGATTATTGCTCAAGAGAAGGACGAACTTCTTAATCATCTACAGTATGTGATGGCAGTGTTAAGATGCCTAGGGTATTCTGTGAACGAAACAAAGTCCAGTCTAGTACCCTCTCAAGACATGTGCTTTCTGGGTGTGAGACTGAATGCAGCTTCCCAGATGGCCTTTTTGACCCCGGACAAACAAAGAAGCCTTTCTCTTTATTTCTGTCAAATGTCTCTACAGTCCAGGCTGACTGCAAGGACAGTCCTTCAAGCCTTGGGGTTCATGGCATCTTGTATTCTGGTGCTTCCCAATGCCAAACTGCATATGAGGAAGCTTCAATGGTATCTCAAAAATGTATGGACACAACACTGCCAAGATCTAGACACTGTCATTCAGATAATACCTTGCATTCAGAAGGAATTTTTGTGGTGGGCTCAGGAATGTCACCTAAACAAGGGACTCTCTGTGACCCGACCAGAGGCGAGTCAGATTCTAACGACAGATGCCTCGGACAAGGCTTGGGGAGCACACCTCAATGGAAAATGGGTGCAAGACACGTGGCCTGTCAGACTTCAACATTTGCATATCAACTTGAAAGAGATGTTAGCAGTCCAGTTTGCATTAATGGCTTTCAAGGATTTTCTTCATCCAGGGCAGGTGTTGATTCAAACAGACAACACAACTGTCATGTGGTACATCAACAAGCAAGGGGAACCCATTCATACCCTCTTTGCAGGCAAGCGATGATTTTGTGGGAGACTGCTCTCAGTTTACAACTCAATCTTCAGGCAAGGTTTCTGCCAGGAGCACAGAACTCCTTAGCAGATGTGTTGAGCAGACAAATAGTGGATCCTCACGAGTGGAAATTGGATCCTCATGTATTCCAGCAGTTGACAGTGTTATGGGGGACTCCAGACATAGATCTGTTCGCTTCTCCACTAAATTACCAGTTGCCAAAGTTTTGCACAAAAAAGTTTCATCACACAGCTTGGAAGGTGGATGCTCTGTCATTCAGTTGGAGCAATCTTCATGTTTATGCCTTTCCACCTCTGCCTCTCCTTCCCAAGGTACTCTTGAAAGCCAGACAAGACAAGCCAGCCATGATTCTGATAGCACCGGATTGGCCTCAACAACACTGGTACCCACTTCTGAGGAGTTTAGTGAGGGAGCCTCCATGGCCTCTACCTTTAATTCCACATCTTTTGTCTCAGGAGGGCAGTCACTTCCTCAATGTCAGGATCCAGTCTCTGCATCTAACAGCCTGGCATATTCTGTTCTAGACCCTGGAGGGTCTCAGCTTCCACAACAAGTTTTGAATGTTATTTTGGAGGCCAGAAGGCCTAGTACCAGGAAAGTTTACGCGGATAAATGGAGGAGATTTTTTATTTGGAGCAAAGCAAAGGCATTTGATGTTTTCAAGCCTAATTTAAGTGCTTCTCTTCAATACCTTACTGAGTTATTGGACAAAGGTTTGTCTTTCTCATCTATAAAGATTCATGCTGCAGCCATTTCTGCTCACTATGATGGTGATCCTCCTTTATTCTCTCATTCTGTGTTTAAACAATTTCTTAGAGGGGCAAAAAACATAAGACCCCCACGTAGAGCTCCTACTCCTGCTTGGGATCTCAATTTTGTGTTGGAAAAACTTACTCTACAACCTTTTGAGCCTGCAGCTACTGCCGAATTAAAGTATTTGTCATGGAAGACTGCTTTTTTGTTGGCCATTACTTCTGCAAGAAGGGTATCTGAATTACAGGCCCTTATGGCAGTGGAGCCGTTCCTAATTTTTCATAAGGATAGGGTATCTTTGCGTACTAATCCTTCCTTTATGCCTAAAGTGGTTTCTAGTGTGGCTTTAAATCAAACTATTCATTTGCCTACTTTTTATGCAAATCCCCAAAATAAAGGGGAGAAGATTTTGCATACTTTGGATATTCACAGGCAGTTACATTATTACTTGAGCAGAACCAAGGAGTTCAGACAGTCTCAGCAGTTGTTTGTTTCTTTTGCTTTAGGTTTTCAGGGTAAACCTGTGTCAAAACAAACTATTTCTAAATGGATTGGGAGTTGTATTTCTTTCTGTTATTCCCATCATGGTAAGGAGGTTCCGGTTGGAGTTAGACCTCATTCCACCAGGGCTACTGCCACTTCTACTGCCTTTCTAAGAGGGGTAGCTACAAAAGATATTTTGGAAGCAGCTACTTGGAGTTCAGTACATACTTTCTCTAAACACTACCATCTTCCTCTTTATTCTAAATCTAGGGCTGGGTTTGCCACTGCAATATTACAGGGCATTTTAGCAGCCCCTAATGCTTTATGATATTTCCATCCTCCCATTCCCGTTGCTTTGGGATTCTACCCATAAGTAAGGACTGCAGCAATGTGAGATGAAGAACATAGTACAGTTTTGTACCTACCATAAATGTAGATGTTCGAAGATCCACATTGCTGCAGTCCAATTTACCCTCCCTCCTTCCCCACTGCTGTTTGTTATGGTTATATAGGTTAGGTGGTGGTTGTTGTTCGGCATGCTTTTGGGAGGTATTCTGTTTTTGGCTGTGGTCTCTATCTTTAGGGCCTTCTGACATCTGGGGCAAGAAAAGACTGAGGATATGACGTCGGTCATGCGCTTTTATACCCTGACGCTATGATGTCAGTTCTAGGCGCCATGACCGACGTCAGCCTAATACTTTGGTATTCGGGCCGACCGAGGACAGCGGACTACCCATAAGTAAGGACTGCAGCAATGTGGATCTTCGAACATCTACATTTATGGTAGGTACAAAACTGTACTTTTCTTATTGTTCTTGTTAAACTATCATGTTCATATCATAATGTTAGTATACCTGCATCACAGTTTAAAAATCTTTATTTGTACCATAAACATTTCAGAAAGTAATCATATTCCCCAAAGCTATTTAGGCAAAATCAATTAATACTCTCATAAGCTCGTTACCAGTTTCAAAGGCCTCTGTAGCGTCTGCTCATGAATATCTTCTTATGCAGTTTAGTAAGTAAGTTGGACAACCTTAAATCAAATAAAAAATGAAGGACATTTTGCAAACTTAGCACATTTCTTATGATATATATATCTATCTTCCAAAGATTTTACATAAAGAGTTTCATCTGAATAGTACATACATCTATAGCATTCCTTCCTTCCATTAACATTATTGTAATTATTTAATTTTGTTAATTACCTATTTTTCTTATGTTGCAGACTAGTAAGTGTAATGATCCAAGATATATTTTCCATCCCTGGGGCTACAAGGCAAACAAACTAGGTAGAATAAAATAAAGCAGAAAGTAATAAGAACACAGAATTTCAACATAACAGATATTAATAGTATTAAAAGTATAACCCATATTAATAGTATTAATATTATAACCCATATTAATAGTATTAATAGTATAACCCATATTAATAGTATTAATAGTATAACCCGTATTAATAGTATTAATAGTATAACCCATATTAATAGTATTAATAGTATAAACCATATTAATAGTATAACCCATATTAATAGTATTAATAGTATACTCTGCAGTGCCCATCACTAACAAGTAAACAGATACAAGCCGAATATGTGGTACTGAAAGAATGGAATGAATTCCATCAAAGTTTAACCAGAACTCCATATAATCATGCTTACCTCCATGAATGAGGTCCACACACTCTGACAAAAGGAGTTAAAATTCACTGCATTCCTGACATTCACTTTAAAACCATCTCCGCCAAGAGAGTTAAGGTGGAGACCTCTTTTTTATTCTGTTACTACATAGCCCTTATTAATTACTATTCTCCATAGAAGGATGGATAGAATATCCAAAGTCCATTCTATCAACTGGCAAACTACCAGTTCTACAATGTCTTCAGACAGCTCTGTATTCTGTCTTCACCCTAATGCATGCACAGATTTAAAGCATAAAGCAATTCTATATGTATAGAATTTACAGGCAAATTATATAAGTAGCTGCCACATGTTGCAAATTCTGCCATCCTTTGATGACATATTTGCATATTCAACAAAATATTTTTAAAAATTTTCAAGAAGTTTAGGCCAGTTACACAGCAATACATTATGGCCAAGACTTGGAAGGCATACAATAAATGGAAAACAATATAATATTTACATTGCTTTCTTATGCTACAGGTAAACAACTGCACTTACCAAGGGTCTATATCACTTCAGAGAAAAACGTATTCATTGACTACCTCTTTGTCAAATTCTAGTTGTCAAAGCCTCAATCCATGGAATGTTAATTTAAACAAATGTTTTCCCAGGGGAAAAACACTTGGCCAACCTAACAAGTGTCACAAAATGTAAAACCCATCCAGGTGGGGGCAATGCCCTCCACACCCCTCCTAACTAAACATACCAACTTTGAGATCGCACTACAGTGGGGAAAAGGGCAAATTCATGATGATGGCCAAGCGTTTCTTCCCCCCCAAGGAAAAAACTCACTTAAACAAACATTTGACAGAGTAAGGCTTGGACAAACAGAGTTCGACAAAAAGGTGCATGACGTACAGGTTTTTCAGCAAAGTGAATTAGACCCCTTACCAAAAATCAGAGGTCATACTCCACTTATCTTCAGAATCCATCTGGAAACTGCCCCGAGGAGGGCTGTAAGAATAACATTATAGTGTATTGCATTATACTGCATCACATTATATTACATTATAGTGGATCGCATTACACTGCATCATATTATATTACATTATAGTGCATCGCATTACACTGCATCACATTATATTACATTATAGTGCATCGCATTACACTGCATCACATTATATTACATTATAGTGCATCGCATTACACTGCATCACATTATATTACATTATAGTGCATCGCATTACACTGCATCATATTATAGTGCATCGCATTACACTGATCACATTATATTACATTATAGTGCATCGCATTACACTGCATCACATTATATTACATTATAGTGCATCGCATTACACTGCATCACATTATATTACATTATAGTGCATCGCATTACACTGCATCACATTATATTACATTATAGTGCATCACATTACACTGCATCACATTATATTACATTATAGAGTATCGCATTACACCGCATCACATTATATTACATTATAGTGTATCGCATTATGCCGCATCACATTATATTACATTATAGTGTATCGCATTACACCGCATCACATTATATTACATTACAGTGTATCGCATTACACCGCATCACATTATATTACATTACAGTGTACCGCATTATACCGCATCACATTATATTACATTACAGTGTACCGCATTACACCGCATCACATTATATTACATTACAGTGTACCGCATCACATTATATTACATTATAGTGTACTGCATTATACAGCATCACATTATATTACATTATAGTGTATCGCATTACACCACATCACATTATATTACATTATAGTGTATCGCATTACACCGCATCACATTATATTACATTATAGTGTACCGCATTACACTGCGTCACATTATATTATATTATAGTGTACCACATTACACTGCATCACATTATATTCCATTATAGTGTACCGCATTATACTGTGTCACATTATATTACATTATAGTGTACCGCATTACACTGCCTCACATTATATTACATTATAGTGTATCGCATTACACTGCATCACATTATATTACATTATAGTGTATCACATTACACTGCATCACATTATATTACATTATAGTGTATCGCATTACACTGCATTACATTATATTACATTATTAGTAAAATGAAAAAAAGGCTTCCACCACAACGAAAAGTTCACTGAGAAGTTCTGTTAAAATGTAGGCTTTAATAAAACAAAGAAATAAAAAGCACAAATTGTGCTGTTCAGGTTGCAGGTCAAACAGGATAAGCACTTTCAGTTAAAACACCTTCTTCAGATCCTAGTGTGTAGACCTGACTTACTGCTGTTAAATAAAGATCCTTAATTGCTCAACCAATCACATACAGCAATCAGATGCACGCCTTCCTTAAGCCTCCATTTCATTTTTTAATTAGGCTTCTCTCTTTCAAAATAGGTTTAATAGGAACTACTCTGTTGAGCCCTGGAAATAAATTAGCTCTGAGGTTCATGATCCATTTGCTTTCTTCCTTTTCAGTTTTGTTGACAATGTCTCCTCCTCGGAGGTTAGTAGTAACATTTGAGATAACCATAAAGCTAAATGAATGCCCTGGATTTTCAGACACATGTCCATATAGGGCATTGGTTACCACTTTATTCAGACACATGTCCATATAGGGCATTGGTTACCACTTTATTCTTGATTTCTAACAGGTGGCGAAGTATCCGTTCCTTAAACTTTCTATTGGTCTTTCCTACATAGTAGGCTTGGCACAAATTACAGGTGCCAACATATATAACATTCTTGGTGTTGCAGTTAGCAAAACCAGAGAACTTATAGCATTTGTTAGTTACCGGATGAGCAAAACTGTTGGAACATTTAATGTGGCTGCAAGCTTTGCAAAAGCCACATTTCCAAGTTCCTAACCTATTTCTTCCTTCTGTACTCTGCTTGTTAGGTATTCCATCATAGTTGCACAATAAATCCTTTAAGTTCTTCTTGTTTTTATAACCAAACATAGGTGTTTCCCCTACAATTCTCTTAATTTTACTGTCAGCAGTTAAGACTGGTCAAAATTTCTTGATGGTTTCATGGACAAAGGAGTCAGTGCTGTAGGTCATCATGCATCTGAGACAGTTGCTGTTCCCACCTTTCTTCACATCCCTCTGCTTCTGTTTCCAGTACTACAGTTGCCCTTCATTGTGTCGAATGGACATTGATTTGCCTTTACTCATGACTAATTGTTTTCCATTATAGCCTCTTGAAGCAAAATTCTGTAAGAGTTTGTCTTGTTCCTGCAGAAAATCATCATCGCCAGTACAGAGCTTGGATATCCTGGTCACTTGATTTTCAACAATATTCTAAAAAACATGTCTTGGGTGCCCGCTATTGTAGTATAGCATATGGCTCCTCCAATTTGGTTTCCTGAATATAGTGGTGCCAATTCCTTTGCTATTATTCATTGAAATTCTCATGTCTAAGAACTCAATCTCATTTGCTGATGTTTTTACTTCGAATCTTAGAAAGCTAGTTGTACTTGTTAAATAGTTGATAAAATCATTTAGGCGTTGCATACTGCCCTTCCATAGGAATATAACATCATCCACAAACCTGTTGTAAAAGATGATGCATTCCTTCCATTCATTTTTTGTATCCATTTCCCATTGCCTTTCCCATTCAGCTAGGACTATATTGGCATAGCTGTTTGCACAGGGGGTGCCCATGACTACCCCCCATTTCTGCCAATAGTAGCTCTCACCATAGAGGAACACATTGTTCTCCAGGACCAATTCCAGGAAGCTGCATACTAGACATCCATGTTTACTTCAAAATGAGAGGCAAAGTCCCTTACTGCTTCTATTCCTAGATCGTTGGGTATGCAAATGAATAAATTGTTGACATCCATCGTCACCAAAATGAGGTTGTCTATGGAGCTTTCTTGCTCCATTCATTCATACAGTCTCTCCAGCAGCTGACCAGTGTCCCTCAATACAGTATGTGCGAAAGGCAACAACATCTTGAGTTCAGTTTCCACATAGATTGAAATGGGCTCAGTGACCCATTCTCTCCCCGAAACTATCGGTCTCAGAGGGGGGTCAACACTGTTCTTATGAATCTTAGGCAACCCTTTGATAACAGGTATAGTTGGATATAGTTGGATATACCATTTCAAGAAAGTCATATAGATTTTTATCAGTTGCTCTAGTCATTAATTTGTCATACAGGACATTCTTTACTGAGGAAATCAATCTGTCTACTTGATACTTCTCGATGTTGTGGTCTGTATCACTATGGCTTAACATATCCTGCATTTTCTGGGCATACTTTATTGAATTCATCACTATTAAAGCTCCTCCGTTGTCAGCTGGCCTGAAAATAATTTCTTTCATTGTTTGCAATTCTTTTAACGCCTGAAACTCATCCTGTGTTAAACTGTAATAGTGTTTACGTTTTCCTTTTTTATAATGATAAATTTTTTTTGATAAATGATAATAGTATGGTGCATATGTTTCAAGGACAACTTAAATTTGTTTACAAAAAGGATTTGTCTTTCAAAGAACTTTTTGAAAATACCACGGAATTAGCTAAGCACAAGACAAATAGGATAGTTGGTAATTTCAAATGTGGGAGGTGTACAGTTTGTAAACATATTAAATGTACAGGTGGTAGATTTATGGTTAATTTCCATAACATTAGTATAAGAGGACACTTTAATTGTTATACCTCCAATGTTATATATATTGCATTATGTCAGGATTGCAAGGCATTCTATATAGGTAAAACTAGCAGAAATTTTAGGAATAGAATTAAAGAACATCTGCTAGACATTCAACATATGAGAACTACGAATGCCCTTGCCAGACATATTCAATCAAATAAAAATCACACATTTAAGTTTTGTATCATTCAGCATATTGAATATGATGTACGTGGAAAACACACTAAATATGACTTAGATGTTAATGAATTAAAGTGGCAAATATTATTAAACGCATATAGTTGGCCAGGCCTGAACGAATATTGTAGTATTAAACCCATATTAAATAATAATTATATTAAGGGTAGAACATGAATAGGTCAAAATTAATTCTTTAACATCTAGAATGTAGAAATATAAATGTGTTTATAATCACAATAAGAAGAATACATTATTTATTATTATTTTTTTTATTTAATTTTATATATATATATATATATATATATATATGTGTTTATATGTGTATTTATATATACATTTTTATATACATTTTTACAATTTGTGGGGAATTATTTGAATGTGATTTTTATATCAAAAACATTACAAGAACACAACTTAATCAATTATATATGTATACATATGCATGGACATATTAGACGAAATATAGTACAGATGTGTATATACATATATATATGTTTATATGTGTTTATTTTATGTTTTTGTTACATGTGTATTATTTTATGTTTCATTTATCATCATTTATTTTTAGTAGTATAGGAATTACTAAATTAATTGATATTGTTTAATCAATTAATTAGTAGTTAATTGGGGTGTGATCTGTGTATTTAAACCAAGGCAACATTTGTAACATGCATTCTGAAGAAGTTCGTCATATCGGACGAAACCCGGGTAAATTCGTTTGTGCTGCTAGTCTTTATGTGTACTGCTGTTCGTGAATGTTATTTCAAGAATAAATGGTCCATTATTGCTGAGAATTGTTGAGCGTTTCATCTTTCTACAGCGTGGATTTTGTCAGTGAATTTGCTGTGGTACAACCGAATTGCCGTGTTCTTGAACTTCCTGGACTTACAAAACCAGTTTGTATTGTTTTCCTTGGTACTTCACACGAGCACTTCTCTGGGACAGAATGTACTTCATACGAGCACTTCTCTGGGACAGAATGTACTTCACACGAGCACTTCTCTGGGACAGAATGTACTTCACACGAGCACTTCTCTCGGACAGAATGTACTTCACATGAGCACTTCTCTGGGACAGAATGTACTTCACATGAACACTTCTCTGGGACAGAATGTACTTCATATGAGCACTTCTCTGGGACAGAATGTACTTCATGTGAGCACTTCTCTGGGACAGAATGTACTTCACACGAGCACTTCTCTGGGACAGAATGTACTTCACACGAGCACTTCTCTGGGACAGAATGTACATCATGCGAGCACTTCTCTGGGACAGAATGTACTTCACACGAGCACTTCTCTGGGACAGAATGTACTTCACACGAGCACTTCTCTGGGACAGAATGTACTTCACGCGAGCACTTCTCTGGGACAGAATGTACTTCACGCGAGCACTTCTCTGGGACAGAATGTACTTCACGCGAGCACTTCTCTGGGACAGAATGTACTTCACGAGCACTTCTCTGGGACAGAATGTACTTCACACGAGCACTTCTCTGGGACAGAATGTACTTCACGCGAGCACTTCTCTGGGACAGAATGTACTTCACGCGAGCACTTCTCTGGGACAGAATGTACTTCATACGAGCACTTCTCTGGGACAGAATGTACTTCACGCGAGCACTTCTCTGAGACAGAATGTACTTCACACGAGCACTTCTCTGGGACAGAATGTACTTCACTTGAGCACTTCTCTGGGACAGAATGTACTTCACACGAGCACTTCTCTGGGACAGAATGTACTTCACAGGAGCACTTCTCTGGGACAGAATGTACTTCACACGAGCACTTCTCTGGGACAGAATGTACTTCACATGAGCACTTCTCTGGGACAGAATGTACTTCACACGAGCACTTCTCTGGGACAGAATGTACTTCATGCGAGCACTTCCCTGGGACAGAATGTACTTCATGCGAGCATTTCTCTGGGACAGAATGTACTTCACACGAGCACTTCTCTGGGACAGAATGTACTTCATACGAGCACTTCTCTGGGACAGAATGTACTTCACACGAGCACTTCTCTGGGACAGAATGTACTTCACGCGAGCACTTCTCTGGGACAGAATGTACTTCACGCGAGCACTTCTCTGGGACAGAATGTACTTCACGCGAGCACTTCTCTGGGACAGAATGTACTTCACGAGCACTTCTCTGGGACAGAATGTACTTCACTGAGCACTTCTCTGGGACAGAATGTACTTCACACAAGCACTTCTCTGGGACAGAATGTACTTCACACGAGCACTTCTCTGGGACAGAATGCACTTCACATGAGCACTTCTCTTCGACAGAATGTACTTCACAGGAGCACTTCTCTGAGACAGAATGTACTTCACACGAGCACTTCTCTGGGACAGAATGTACTTCACATGAGCACTTCTCTGGGACAGAATGTACTTCACACGAGCACTTCTCTGGGACAGAATGTACTTCACACGAGCACTTCTCTGGGACAGAATGTACTTCACACGAGCACTTCTCTGGGACAGAATGTACTTCACACGAGCACTTCTCTGGGACAGAATGTACTTCATGCGAGCACTTCTCTGGGACAGAATGTACTTCACGCGAGCACTTCTCTGGGACAGAATGTACTTCACGCGAGCACTTCTCTGGGACAGAATGTACTTCACACGAGCACTTCTCTGGGACAGAATGTACTTCACACGAGCACTTCTCTGGGACAGAATGTACTTCACACGAGCACTTCTCTGGGACAGAATGTACTTCACACGAGCACTTCTCTGGGACAGAATGTACTTCACACGAGCACTTCTCTGGGACAGAATGTACTTCACACGAGCACTTCTCTGGGACAGAATGTACTTCACACGAGCACTTCTCTGGGACAGAATGTACTTCACGAGCACTTCTCTGGGACAGAATGTACTTCACACGAGCACTTCTCTGGGACAGAATGTACTTCACACGAGCACTTCTCTGGGACAGAATGTACTTCACACGAGCACTTCTCTGGGACAGAATGTACTTCACCACTTGAGCACTTCTCTGGGACAGAATGTACTTCACATGAGCACTTCTCTGGGACAGAATGTACTTCACACGAGCACTTCTCTGGGACAGAATGTACTTCACATGAGCACTTCTCTGGGACAGAATGTACTTCATGCGAGCACTTCTCTGGGACAGAATGTACTTCACACGAGCACTTCTCTGGGACAGAATGTACTTCACACGAGCACTTCTCTGGGACAGAATGTACTTCATGCGAGCACTTCTCTGGGACAGAATGTACTTCACACGAGCACTTCTCTGGGACAGAATGTACTTCATGCGAGCACTTCTCTGGGACAGAATGTACTTCACACGAGCACTTCTCTGGGACAGAATGTACTTCATGCGAGCACTTCTCTGGGACAGAATGTACTTCATGCGAGCACTTCTCTGGGACAGAATGTACTTCACACGAGCACTTCTCTGGGACAGAATGTACTTCACACGAGCACTTCTCTGGGACAGAATGTACTTCATGCGAGCACTTCTCTGGGACAGAATGTACTTCACACGAGCACTTCTCTGGGACAGAATGTACTTCACACGAGCAGTTCTCTGGGACAGAATGTACATCATGCGAGTACTTCTCTGGGACAGAATGTACTTCACATGAGCACTTCTCTGGGACAGAATGTACTTCATACGAGCACTTCTCTGGGACAGAATGTACTTCACACAAGCACTTCTCTGGGACAGAATGTACTTCATGCGAGCACTTATCTGGGACAGAATGTACTTCACGCGAGCACTTCTCTGGGACAGAATGTACTTCATGCGAGCACTTCTCTGGGACAGAATGTACTTCACGCTAACACTTCTCTGGAACAGAATGTACTTCAAGCGAGCACTTCTCTGGGACAGAATGTACTTCACACGAGCACTTCTCTGGGACAGAATGTACTTCACATGAGCACTTCTCTGGGACAGAATGTACTTCACACGAGCACTTCTCTGGGACAGAATGTACTTCACACGAGCACTTCTCTGGGACAGAATGTACTTCACATGAGCACTTCTCTGGGACAGAATGTACTTCACACGAGCACTTCTCTGGGACAGAATGTACTTCACACGAGCACTTCTCTGGGACAGAATGTACTTCACGCGAGCACTTCTCTGGGACAGAATGTACTTCACACGAGCACTTCTCTGGGACAGAATGTACTTCACACGAGCACTTCTCTGGGACAGAATGTACATCATGCGAGTACTTCTCTGGGACAGAATGTACTTCACATGAGCACTTCTCTGGGACAGAATGTACTTCACACGAGCACTTCTCTGGGACAGAATGTACTTCACACGAGCACTTCTCTGGGACAGAATGTACTTCACGTGAGCACTTCTCTGGGACAGAATGTACTTCACAAGCACTTCTCTGGGACAGAATGTACTTCACACGAGCACTTCTCTGGGACAGAATGTACTTCACATGAGCACTTCTCTGGGACAGAATGTACTTCACACGAGCACTTCTCTGGGACAGAATGTACTTCACACGAGCACTTCTCTGGGACAGAATGTACTTCACACAAGCACTTCTCTGGGACAGAATGTACTTCACGAGCACTTCTCTGGGACAGAATGTACTTCACCGAGCACTTCTCTGGGACAGAATGTACTTCATGAGCACTTCTCTGGGACAGAATGTACTTCACATGAGCACTTCTCTGCGACAGAATGTACTTCATGCGAGCACTTCTCTGGGACAGAATGTACTTCATGCGAGCACTTCTCTGGGACAGAATGTACTTCATGCGAGCACTTCTCTGGGACAGAATGTACTTCATGCGAGCACTTCTCTGGGACAGAATGTACTTCACACGAGCACTTCTCTGGGACAGAATGTACTTCACACGAGCACTTCTCTGGGACAGAATGTACTTCACACGAGCACTTCTCTGGGACAGAATGTACTTCACACGAGCACTTCTCTGGGACAGAATGTACTTCACACGAGCACTTCTCTGGGACAGAATGTACTTCATGCGAGCACTTCTCTGGGACAGAATGTACTTCACATGAGCACTTCTCTGGGACAGAATGTACTTCATGCGAGCACTTCTCTGGGACAGAATGTACTTCACATGAGCACTTCTCTGGGACAGAATGTACTTCATACGAGCACTTCTCTGGGACAGAATGTACTTCACACGAGCACTTCTCTGGGACAGAATGTACTTCACATGAGCACTTCTCTGGGACAGAATGTACTTCACACGAGCACTTCTCTGGGACAGAATGTACTTCATGCGAGCACTTCTCTGGGACAGAATGTACTTCACACGAGCACTTCTCTGGGACAAAATGTACTTCATGCGAGCACTTCTCTGGGACAGAATGTACTTCACACGAGCACTTCTCTGGGACAGAGTGTACTTCATGCGAGCACTTCTCTGGGACAGAATGTACTTCACACGAGCACTTCTCTGGGACAGAATGTACTTTATGCGAGCACTTCTCTGGGACAGAATGTACTTCACATGAGCACTTCTCTGCGACAGAATGTACTTCATGCGAGCACTTCTCTGGGACAGAATGTACTTCATGCGAGCACTTCTCTGCGACAGAATGTGCTTCATGCACTTCTCTGGGACAGTATGTACTTCACACGAGCACTTCTCTGGGACAGAATGTACTTCATGCGAGCACTTCTCTGGGACAGAATGTACTTCATGCGAGCACTTCTCTGGGACAGAATGTACTTCATGCGAGCACTTCTCTGGGACAGAATGTACTTCATGCGAGCACTTCTCTGGGACGGAATGTACTTCACACAAGCACTTCTCTGGGACAGAATGTACTTCACGCGAGCACTTCTCTGGGACAGAATGTACTTCACACGAGCACTTCTCTGGGACAGAATGTACTTCACGCGAGCACGTCTCTGGGACAGAATGTACTTCACATGAGCACTTCTCTGGGACAGAATATACTTCACAGGAGCACTTCTCTGGGACAGAATGTACTTCACACGAGCACTTCTCTGGGACAGAATGTACTTCACACGAGCACTTCTCTGGGACAGAATGTACTTCACACGAGCACTTCTCTGGGACAGAATGTACTTCACACGAGCACTTCTCTGGGACAGAATGTACTTCATGCGAGCACTTCTCTGGGACAGATCCCCTTCATATTAAACAAAGTAGCTTCTTTACTCTTTTTAAATACAATCTGGATGAATAAATGGGTATCAGCAGATACATCCCTGGTCTCACCCCACAAACCCTCATGAATGGGTATCAGCAGATACATCCCTGATCTCACCCCACAAACCCTCACGAATGGGTATCAGCAGATACATCCCTGGTCTCACCCCACAAACCCTCACGAATGGGTATCAGCAGATACATCCCTGGTCTCACCCCACAAACCCTCACGAATGGGTATCAACAGATACATCCCTGGACTCACCCCACAAACCCTCACGAATGGGTATCAGCAGATACATCCCTGGTCTCACCCCACAAGCCCTCATGAATGGGTATCAGCAGATACATCCCTGGTCTCACCCCACAAACCCTCAAGAATGGGTATCAACAGATACATCCCTGGTCTCACCCCACAAACCCTTACGTGAATAGGTAGCAGGTAGTGGATTTACACTGGTTACACTACAAATGATCTACATAATCAACTGTGTAGTGACAAGCTATGAACTTATGACTTTGGGTGCATCATGGCAAAAGTAAAGTTTAGGAGAGAGAGAGAGAGAAAGAATAACGAAGGCGGGCTGGATGGTCGTGCCATCATCGCAGTCCAGTCCAGCATATGCTTACAGCTACACCTGCAGCAGCTGCAACAGAGCTTAGACAGATGGAAAATAAATGGAGATGCAACAACTTGACATTGGTAGGCTAGACTGAAAAGATTAAGGGTGCTGATCTTATCAGCTTCATCAAAGAACAGCTCTGTAAAACAATGTGCAAGCAAAAACAAAAGAGCACACTATCACCCCTAGACTGCCTACTAGTAATGTCCGCAGGCACCTTATCTTTAAATGCCTTGGCTATGACGATTGTGAGGCTATTCTGTAGAAGGCAAGAGACCTAGAAATGAAACTTATGATAGTGAGCCATGCGGTCTCAATGACCCCAGACTATATTGCAGCTTTTGATAGTGAGCCATGTGGTCTCAATGACCCCAGACTATATTGCAGCTTTTGATAGTGAGCCATGTGGTCTCAATGACCCCAGACTATATTGCAGCTTTTGATAGTGAGCCATGTGGTCTCAATGACCCCAGACTATATTGCAGCTTTTGATAGTGAGCCATGTGGTCTCAATGACCCCAGACTACACTGCAGCTTTATATAATAAAAGGAAAGCTATGGTACTAAACGTAAGGTGTCAGAGTTAGGTCTCGGTTCAGTTAAGGTTCCTTGTGGTGCTTCATCTTACTAAGGAAAGCATGTCTTTTCTGTTCTCCTCTCCACAACAAGTGGAGCAGTTTAGAACCACATAAAACCAAAGCACTTAAGGTCAGCAGGTGTCCTCAAAGGTGCTGCTACACATTCCCAGCTAGACTCCCAAGACCAACAAAAAAAGGGACTAGATGCCATCACTGTCTCCAAAAAAGGACCATCACAGTAAAAAGGGAATGAAGAGTATTCTTCTGGCAGTGGGCAGAGAAAGGAAAAGGACACCATCTGTGGCTCTCTAATAGATTTGCGGTGTTTTCAGCCTGCTAAATAAATATGCAGATATAAGTTTCTCAAGTCCTAAGATACACCTGGATGAGATTACTCTGTTATATCTGTCTTGGACAGACTGCCCAACTCCAAATGAAGACAGGCAGGCAGAAGTCAAACTCAGAGAACAGCAATGCTCATACATGACTTATCTGTGCACATTAATAGTTCTCTATCCCTTCACTGGGGCCTGAGATGGCCTAAATGGATGCCTATATAGTGGGAATGTACCATTTTAGGTTCACAGGTTCATAGGTGTGTACTAGGCTAATAGCCCTGGAGGCTTTACAAGCCTAGCCCATAGAAGTACCCTGGCATCGTGCCGCTCAACATTAGTTCCCAGTGCCTCTATCCAGTACAGCCACTGCAGTGATCCCTGGGATGAACTTTATATTTCCCATCCACTCATCAAGATTTCTCTTGAAGAGGGCTAGTGAGGTGCTCTGCTTGACATGTATGGGAAGTCTATTCCATAGCATGGGAAGTCTCTGGGTTATGAACCTGTCCCTCCAGCATGTTCTGTTGATTGTGGTAATGAGGTTGACGTCTCTGGACCACGTGGTGTGGAGTGATTTGGATTTCTTTAGATGTAACATTTCTAACAGAGCTGGATCAGACATGGCTTTGTAAGTCAAGCAGAGATCGCCTCTTAGTAGACGATATGAGACAGACAATAGTGGAGTTTTTTAAGTCTGTCCATGTAGGACATGCATTTAAGGCCTAGGATCCTCTTTGTGAGGTTGTTTTGTGGCCTTTCTGGCCTTTCCACATGTGTCTAGTGAGGTACATGCCAAATGGGGCATTATACTCGATGATTGGCCTAATGAGGGAAGAGTAGAGAGAGAGAGATGATGACCGCTTTCTTCCTGGTTGCAAAACCCTTGGTAATGAGATGTGCCACATAGAAAGACTTTCTGACCAGTGGCGATGTGGTGGTGGAAGGAGCAGTTGCTGTCAACCTGCACTCCCAGATCTCTTATAATGCCCTCAGTGTTCAGTGGGCACCCATCAATGTGGTAATTAATGGGAACTGAGTTTTTCCCAAAGTGGATGATGACACATTTTTTGGCATTAAGCTTAAGACCATGGTTTCAACACCAGTCATTGGTCTCAGTGAGGCATTTTTGTAGGATGTCTACATCACTTGGGAGTTAAAAATGGCTCCCAGCTTGCAGTCATCTGTGAACTTGATTAGGAGAGTCCCTCTGTGTTGGCCTGGACCTCTGAGAAGTAGATGCCAAACAGGAGAGGACCCATGACTTATCCCTGTGAGACCTCACTCGTGACTGGTCAGCAGTCTGACTTGGAGTCAGCTACTTTCACACTGTGGGTACTATCTGTGAGCCAGTTTGCAACCCACCTAGTGATATAGGGGTTGATGCCTAATTTGGTGAGTTTATCAATAATTCCTGAGTTGTGAATGGTACCAAGGGCCTTGGACAGATCAAGGTAAGCTATATGAACTGCCTCTCCCTTATCCACAGCTCTGGTGACTGACTTAAAGAAGTTGACCAGGTTGAGCAGGCATGATCTACACTTCACAAAACCAAACTGTGTGGGATCCAGAGTTAGTAGATTCCCTATATCCTTGTTAATTAGGTCCATGATGATGATGCGCTCTATAGCCTTACATATCAGACTCATCAGGCTAATGGGGTGATAATTCCCAGGGTCTGTAGTCACTCCCCCTTTTATGGAGAGGGATGACTGTAGGAGTGCGCCATTCTGTAGGGACAAAGCCTGAGGTGAAGCTGTGACTGAACAGGGCACACAGATGTGATGCCAGTTCCCTTTGTAGTTCATGTAAAACACATCCAGGGCTACTGTCGGGCCCCATGGAAGCTGTATTCTTCACCTTGGACAATGCAGCTTTAACCTGTGCTGCAGTAATGCTGGGTGCCTGGAATTCCTCCAGTATTGTGATTGGTCCTTTAGGGGGTGAGAGAGGGGAAAAGTTGGCACTGAATCTGTCAGCCAGTATGTTGGCAATATCTTTTGGCTCAGTATAGGAGGTACCATTGTGCAGTAACTCAGAGCAAACCTGGGTATTGCTGTGGAGATTCTTGATATAACTGTAGAAGGCATTGTGGTTGCTTTTAGTGTCTGCCACAATTCTGCCTTCATAGTTAGCTTTAGAGGTTTTGATGAGGGATCTCAACTTTTTGTTGAGGCTAATAAGGGAGTTTTTCCAGTCTTGGGATTTCACCTTTTTCTGCAATAGTTTCTTCCTTCTGTTGTAGAGTTTGTTAATGGCTAGCAACCACCAGATTGGCTTCTTTTTTTTGGAGGAGAGCGTCTTGGTTCTGTTCTGTATGACTAGTCCCATGCATTTATGCACGTGTTCGTACAGTGCATTGGTATATGATTTGGCAGTCATGCATCTATTTTCCATTGGTATGGGTGCCATGACGTTTGCCACCTCTGTTTATAGAAGCCCAAAGTCAGCTTTGGAGAAGTTTTTCATGGTGGTTACCTTTGGGGGGGGGGGGGGGTGAGATGTGGATTTCCATGGTGATTAGTTTGTGGTCAGATCTAACCAAATAGGAATTGACTATTGGTGTAGAGCAACAATTGCTCATGTTAGTAATAACCAGGTAAAGGATGTTGCTTCCTCTAGTGGGGGTAAGAATGAGCTGGTCCCAGGCATTGGAACTGATGAATTCCAGGATGCGTTGGGCCAGTGTAATGGTGCATGAGTAGTTTTCCCAGTTGATGCAGGGGTAGTTGAAGTCACCTAGAATGAGAATGTTGGGTTGGACCCCAATTGTTTCCAGGGTGCTTAGGAACATGGAGTGACAGTCTTAGGACATGGTGGGGCACCTATATCAGGCTACATCCTACATCGCCATCTTAGCCAATGTTAGTTGTACCTGAAGTATCTCTGATGTGTTATGCTGGGCTACTAGTCTGGAGGTCAGCATATCCTTTACGGATATGGAGACACCACTGCCTTTGGAGTTTCGATCCATGTTCCGGGGCTGAAAGGTGTGGAATGAGTTATAGCCTGTTAGTGCAGGGGTGCTTTCTGCTGCTTTAAACCAGGTCTCCATTACAGCACAAATCTTGATGTTCTCCATTTTGAGGAGTGCTTCGAGCAAGTGCATCTTATAGGTTCATAGGTTCATAGGTTCATACTAGGCTATCTGCCCTGGGGCAATTATAAGCCTAGCCCGATTCTGTATGGCTTACGCCACCCCTTGATTTGAGTATACTGTGCCCTTTTTAAGGTTTAGTTTACTGTGCC
Organism: Protopterus annectens; assembly: GCF_019279795.1. Classification (NCBI taxonomy): domain Eukaryota; kingdom Metazoa; phylum Chordata; order Ceratodontiformes; family Protopteridae; genus Protopterus; species Protopterus annectens. Next base: position 27,678,805 of record NC_056747.1, read on the forward strand.
TCTGTCTAATAGTGACACGGGAGTAATCCCTGGGACAAACCTACGATCCCCCATCCACTTATCGAGATTCTTCTTGAAGAGATTCAGTGAGGTGCTCTGCCTCACATGAACTGGAATTCTATTCCAGAGCGAAGGGAGCCTCTGGGTTATGAACCTGTCCCTCCAGCAAGTTCTATTTATTTCTGTGCTGAGGTTCAAGTCCCTCAAGCATGTGGCTCTAAAGGATTTAGATTTACTGAGGTGGAGCATGTCCATTAATTCTGGATTTGACATAGCCTTTGTATGTCAGGCATAGATCGCCTCGAAGTAGGCGGTATGCAACTGAGTAGAGCTGGAGTTTTTTTAACCGAGCAGCATATGGCATCTGTTTGAGATCCTTGATCCTCTTGGTGAGATACTTTTGGGGTCTTTCTAATTGCTGCAGGTGTCGGGTAAGGTACATCCCAAAAGGGGCATTGTATTCTATGATGGGCCTGATGAGGGATGAATAAAGGGGCATGATTACCTCTCTTGATCTAGATGTGAAACCCTTCGTGATGAGATGGGCTATGTAGAAGGTCTTTCTAACCACTTTGGCAATGTGGTTTTCAAAGGAGAGATTGCTATCAACTTGGGTCCCCAGGTCCCTAATAACTTTCTTTGTACTTAATGGGTTTCCGCCTATGTGGTAATTTGTGGGCCCATTGTTTTTGCCAAAGGGTATGACTATACATTTTTTGGCATTTAGCTTTAAACCATGGCACTGGCACCAGTTATCTGTCTCTGTGAGACCTTTTTGAAGGATGTTTGTGTCAGCTGGAGAGTTGATTATGGCACCCAGTTTGCAGTCATCTGCGAACTTGGTGAGCCATAGTCCTCCCACGTTTGCCTGTACCTCGGAAAAGTATATACCGAACAAGAGTGGTCCCAGGACAGAACCCTGTGGGATGCCACTTGTGACCAGTTTCGAATCTGACATGGCTCCAGCAACTCTCACTCTGTGGGTTCTGTCTTTGAGCCTGTTTGCTACCCATCTTGTGACATAAGGGTTTATATTTAAGCTGGATAGCTTATCTATGATGCCCGAGTGGGGTATTGTGTCAAATGCCTTTGCAAGGTCCAGATAGGCTGTGTGGACTACCTTCCCTTCATCTATGGCTTTGGTGACTGTTTCAAAGAAGTCAACCAGGTTCAAAAGGCAGGATCTGCCCTTGACAAAGCCGAACTGGGTAGGATCTAGTGTCTGTAGGTCCCCAATGTCTTTGTTTATGAGCTCCATGATGATCCTCTCCATAGCCTTGCAGACTAAGCTAGTCAGGCTTATGGGGCAATAGTTTCCAGGGTCCGTAGAGGCTCCACCTTTGTGGAGTGGGACCACTGTTGCTGTACACCATTCTGTTGGCACATATCCTGTAGTGAGGCTGAGATTGTATAGCTGTTTTATTTGAGGGATTAGTTCCTCTTGTAGTTCATGTAGGATGCAACCTGGGACGCCATCTGGTCCCATGGAAGCAGTGTTTTTTGCTTTGGAGAGGGCAGCCTTCACCTGAGCATCTGAGATGTTTGGGAGGCAGCCCTCTGCCAGGATAGATACTTGCTCTTTTGGGGGTGGAGGGGGTGGAGAAGTTTGCACTGAACCTGTCTGCCAGGATATTGGCGATGTCTGTGGGTTCAGTGTATTTTTGTCATTTAGAATCAACTCAGAACAAGTCTGGGAGTTGCATCCCAGGTTTCTAACATAATTGAAAAAAGCTTTATGATTGTCTTTGGTGTCCTGTGCAATTTTTCTCTCGAAGCTGGCCTTGGAGGATTTTATGAGGGATCGTAATTTTTTGCTAGTACTGATCAGAGATGCCTTCCCTATTAGGGATTTTGCTCTGTCATGTAGTAGCTTCCTCCTTCTGTTGTACAGTTTATTTATGGCAGGGGTCCACCAGACTGGACGCCTGCCTTTGGATGATTGGGTCTTGGTTTTGTTTGGGATAGCATGATCCATGCATTCCTGGAGATGTCCGTAGAATGCATTTATATAGGATTCTGCAGTTTGGGCTGTAGTTTCCACTGGCCCTGGGGCCTTGAAGGATTCCACTTTGGTTTTGAGAAGTGAGAAGTTCACTTTTGAGAAGTTTATCACTGTGGTTTTCTGGGCTGGGGGTGGGGTCGGGATGTGGACATTCAGTGAAATTAATTTATGGTCTGATCTTACCAATGAGGGATATAATTCTGATGTGGAGCATAGAGTCCCCATATTGGTAATGATCAGGTCTAGTATGTTGTCCCTTCTTGTGGGAGTGGTGACTAGTTGTTCCATAGCATTTGAGTTTATAATTTCCAGGAATCTTTGGGCTAAGGTGCTGGGGCTTGAGTAGTGTTCCCAGTCAATGTTTGGGTAGTTGAAGTCACCCAATATAATAGTGTTCGGAGAGATCTTCATGTTCTCCAATGTTTTCAGGAAGGCCGAATGAGATTCCTGACTTTGAGAGGGTGGTTTTTAGGATGCTATAAACTGAAAAGCAGTCTTGCCCACTGTTAGTTGCACATGGATGGTCTCCGATACTTCATGCAATGCCACTAACCTGGAGGTGTGGATATCCTTGATAAATATGGAAACTCGGTGGGGGGGGTGTGGCCAAGGATGAACACAGGATAGCAGCAGATTTCTTCAGCTCCACCAATTTCATTACAATGACAGGAGTTAATTACTTAAAAAATTAATTTTTGAAGTAATTTTCTTTCTAAATATGTTTGTTTTATATAGTTCTTGAACTATATCTAAAAAAGAAAGAAAATTTTAACAATATTCCTGTCAGAAATCACTTTGGAAATTTTCCTGTCAGTTTATCAGTCTGAAATGAGTTCCAGTAAGACAAATTCTCAAGACTCCAGCATCAAGAAAGAACTTCAGTCTCTGATAACTATAATCCAGCAACTTACTGCTAAGATGGATAAAATAGATACTAAAATAGATACCTTCATAGAAAAAACTACAAAACAAATAGATTTGTTACATATAGACCTGCAACAACAGAAGATCCAGATGACAGGCATAGAAGAAGCTGTGAATGACATGGAAAATAGAATCCAAGAAGAGGAAATCAACATTGAGTTTCTGCTGAAACAAAATACACATTTACAAACAAAGCTGGATGACCTGGAAAATAGATCTAGGCGCAATAACATTAGGATTTTTGGACTGCCAGAAAATATTGAAGGTAACAATATTACTTCTTTTTAACAACATGGCTCCCTAAAACTTTAGACTTACCAGAAGCATTCTCTTTTGGTATCGAAAGAGCACATAGATCTATAGCTAATACTAACTCTAATAAAAACTATCCTAGATCAGTTATAGTTAGATTTCTATCATCTTTTGATAAAGAGATGGTTCTTAAATCTGCTTGGGCTAAAGCTCCTGTTAAGATTAATGAGACAACTGTGCGTTTTGACAATGACTATTCTTCCTTGGTAATAGCTAAAAGAAAAGTTTTTCTGCCACTAATAAGGGAGCTTAAAAAAAGCACAGTTTAAAACATACCTTCTGTTTCCTGCCAAGCTAAAAATCTTCCTTCCTGATGGTCCTAAAATTTTTGATGACTTAGACTCTGCTTTACTGTTTATCAAAAAATAAGATTTTGGATAAAATAGAGGAAATGGAATGGGCTAGTCCTTCATTAAAGAGACTGGCAACTGAAACTTCGTGGAAGACTTCAGAGAAGAAGAAGAGACTAAAAAACAAATGATTTGTTCTATGTTTTTTTTTTTCTCTCATCATTTTACTTCATTATTAATCTTTTTAAATATAGTTCCTGCATTTCCAGAAAACCACAAATATTCTGAAAAGATTTAATCAAAGTTATTCTCTGTGTGCAAAGAAATGTTTTGTTTCATAACCAGTCAAAATATCTGAGGAACTAATAACAAGCTATTATTCAATTTGTTTCTCTTTCTGAAAAAGAGAAGTAAGGTCAGTAATTTGATACATTTTTTCTCTTTTCTTCTCCTTTTCTTCTTTTCTTTGTTTAAACAATGACATTCTATTTAGATTATGTAGTGGGTAAAGGGTGGGGGAGGGCAGGGAGAGAAGAGTAATGAAAATATGATAAATGGAATAATAACATATTTATTCCTTGTAAAAAGTTTATATGTTCTTCAAATGCTATTCCTAATTATACTCTCTTGATTATACTGCTTATGCTTGTTTGTAAATAATCTGTCATGCTTTAACTAATAATAATTAGAACTAAATAATAGTAAATAATATGTTTTATTTTTAACTCTATTAATATAAACAGTAAGTAATATTCCATTGTATATACTTCTTATAGCTTTCTCTTACATTTTTTTATTTCTGCTTTACACTCTTTTATTTTCTACTCTCTTTTTCTTTTCTTTATTCTTTCTCTTTATTTTTTTCATATTAATATATAGAAATGCTTTTGATCATATAGACACAGTAAATAATAAGATTTGCATAAAAATTGAGTTGAGACAAAAATATTGAGTTTTATTACTTATTAATAACTTTGGGCTTAATTTTACTTACATAGAGGCTGTAATAACCTGTAAAATACATTGCGAAGGTTTTGTCATGTTTAGATGCATTTACACTGCTAAATGAATGTTTGTCACTAGTTTTTAACAAGTTTCCCACCAAAATGTTAAGGGGGACAATCTGGGATGTAGGCTACCTCATGAACAGTGTCCACGAGTTGTTTCAAAAGCTTCAACTCTCAGAATTCTCACAGAGAAGCTGACAGCAGTCAATTTGACCTTTGACCCAGATATCACACTGACACATCGCAGATTCAGGAAGAACACTCTACCAGGAAGTAGAACTGATGCAAATGCGACTATGTGAAGGAAAATGAACTCTTTAACATCTAAATGTGAGTTATTTTATATAATTACTTAAATATCTATGTTATAATTCATAAAATATGTCAGTTATAATGATTAAAATGATGCAGTTTCTTGTAGTAAGTAAATGTCTTATTTTAGAAGGCATAGAAAATGAAACATTTATTCAAGTGTTTTTGAAAATCTACTTGACTGCAGCATACTAATCTGTGTTAAAAACTTATGTTCCAAACATATACATTACTATAACTCATTTAATTCATCTGATTGACAAGCATAAATAACTTTATAACTCTATTCTGGAAGAAATTGTCATGTGATATATTTTAAAGCAGTAGTATAGACATACAAAATACAGATGGCTTTTTTTACAATAATGCAAGTGTTTCTGAGAATTTGCATAACTATGCAGTATGACTTATAACAATTTCTATAAATATAATATTTTATTCTATTGACCATAATGAGTATGAGTAAAATGCTCATATACAAGCAATTCAAGGTTTTTTTTGGAAGCTGTTGACTGCATTTACATGACAGAAAATAGATGCATCTTAATATATGTAATGTCTGAACCATATTAGCCAAAGTTTTTGATTTAAATGAATGTTAGAACTTATTTTTACATACTTTGAATAAATTAATATGTAAATATGCCTTCCTTTTTTTTTTCTCTCTTTCTTTCACTCTCTCTCCCTCTTTCACGTCTTTTATTTCTCTCTCTCCTCTTGGTTCCTAATATCAAGATTATTTGAATGATATTTGAATACAAGTGTATTATATTACATAGATGTATATAGTAGTATGAATAGTTTTTTTAAAAAAGTTTATTTTAGTTTATATGATGCTGTTTTATCAAATGTGTAGTCTTGTCTTGCTAGATAATTGAATTGAAAGCTGTTAATTTAAGTTAAATATAACCAGTATTAAATTGATAGGGTGGTAGCTGAGGTACTGCTGCTTAGGGTAGGGGGTTAACTTGAGTGGTAAATACTACTCTAAGTTGGAGTTTTTAACTCCAGGCTGGATGCAAGGTTTAATCCTTACATTATTTTCACTTGTTCATTGTTATATGTATATAGTTTTGACATCCACAATATATTTTGTACACTTATTGTCACTACAAACAAAATTGAATCCTATACAAAATTCCATAAGAGATTCAATAAATACAGCTATATTTAAAGGTACACCTAAAGGAGGAGATGTGACATTACTTATGTTGTTATTTGTTATTTTGATCATAAGATTCTTAAGTTTTAAAAATGCCAAATGACATCTTTAAAAGGAATTTCTTTAAACATTAATGGATTGAATAATCCATGTAAAAGGGCAAGCCTAATAAGATACATTAATTTACATAAGGCCAACTTAGTCTTCCTGCAAGAAACCCATCTCTTGAAAAAAGATATTGATAAACTAGCCACAAACAAATATACAGTATTGGTTAGTTCAGAGCACACGCAGAAAAAGAGGAGTGGCTATTTTATGGAATAAAAGTATGCCCATTCCTAAAACCATTAAGTCTTATCAGGATGACAAAGGAATGTTTTGTATGGTTACAATACAAATTAATGGGAAGACTTACACTTTAATTAATGTATATTGGATACCTGGAATTGGTATTAATACAGTGAAACATCATCTTGATAAGATCATATCATTCTCTATAGGAGATATTATTTTAGCTGGTGACTTTAATTGTATACTACATGAAAGTGGTACTACCACTATAGGAAAAAGAAGAATTACATCTAATGCAAAACATTTAAATGATTTTGCTAATTCTTATAATTTGAATGATATTAATAATCAGATAGATTCAAAATCATTACCATACACCTTTTTTCTAACAGATACAAAACTTATTCAAAAATAGATAGGGTCTTTATTTCTAACCAGATGGTAACAGATTTAATTAATTCCAAAATAATTTCATGTCCTATATCTGATCATAATTCAATTGTTTTTGAATTCATGATAAAAAATACTCATAATGTTCAGATCAAAAGGATACCAGCATACTTAACTCAACTAAAAGACTATAAAGAATATATACTTTCAGAAGTAAAACATTTTTAGACATAAATAATACTCCTGAAGTCTCCATTGTCTATGTTTGGGATGCCTTAAAATCATATCTATATGGACAAAGTATCAGATGGTATAATAATAAAAGGAAATCTTGGGATAAGGAATTGTTAGATATTCAAAGTAAATTAGACTCTTATAAACATAATAATAAAGAAAATATTATGGACAAGAAAGTTATTGAAGAAATAAACAAACTAAATGAGAAATACAAAGAAATTTTAACTCATAAAGTTAAAATAAATTTAGAGAAATACAAGTTTTTGTCTTATTCAATAAGCCCCAAATACTTACATAGACTTAAAAATAAAACAAAAGGTTGAATAAACAAAACCATATCAAAGAAATCTTTTCTCTAAGGAAAAAGAAGAATGTTTCTAGTATAACAGAAATACTAGATGAATTTAGAAATCACTTTCACAAAATTAACCATAATAACATTAACATGGAACCTAAAGATAAAATAAAGGAGTTTATAATCACAAACATGAATAAAAAGCTTAATAAACAACAGATTAAACTATTGGACAAAAGTATTTCATATACAGAGGTTATTACACAAATAAATAAGCTTAAATCAAACAAAGCACTGGGTAATGATGGTATTATACCAGAGATATATAAAATCCTTTCTAAAAGTACATATTCATTAATACATAAGGTTTTTATTTTGGCTCAAACTGAGTTAATAACCCCCCCATCTTGGCAATATACATTTATTTCGCCAATTTTAAAACCTAAAAATGATCCAACTAGATGTACTTCATATCTGCCCATCTCATTACTTAATGTTGATTATAAAATGTTTATGAGTATTTTTGCTGATAGATTGAAGACAATCATCCCCGGCATTATAGATATAGATCAGACAGGCTTCATTGTAAATAGAAATACTTTTGATAATTTAAGAAGAACTTTAACATTAATTGATTTTGCAAATAGGAAAAAGAAAGATTTAACACTTATTAGTCTTGATATAAGTTCAGCATTTGATTCAGTAAGTTGGGACTATCTGTTTACCTTACTGAAGTGCACAAACTTCTCAGATGCATTTGTAAATCTAATTGAGCATTTATACAAAGGAACATTGGCTTATATTAAGGTAGGAACATATGTTTCACAAAAATACCCATTTTAAAGGTACAAAACAAGGATGTCCACTTTCTCCACTATTATTCACTTTAGTAATGGAGCCTTGGGCTAATTTGATCAGAAACAGTACTGACATAGAGGGTTTTGAAATAGATGAAAATACAACATCCAAAATTCAACTTTTGCAGATGATGTTCTAATTACATCAGCAGGATCTAATTCTTCTATGCAGTCTCTATTTGATAAAATGATGAATTTTAAAAGTATTTCTGGTTTAATATTCAATGAAGAAAAAACTAAAATACTACCTATATATAACGAAAAAATATTCTCATTAGTGATTTTACTAAATATGTACCCAATTCAGGTCAGATAACTTATTTAGGTATAATACTATCTAAAGATATTAAATCTATTATATATAATAATTATAATACCTGTTTTCTTAATATACAAAATATTTTTAATACCTGGAATAATATGTTTTTTACTATGGAGGAGAGACTTACAATTATTAAAATGATAATATTCCCCAAGATTTTATACTTAATACAATCAATAATACTTCTACCTACAAAAATAATTATCAAGAAACTGAATACACTAATGTTAAATTTCCTATGGGCACCTAATAGACCTAGGATTGCATTAAAGAAACATACTAATAGCTGGTCTCAAGGGGTATTTATTTTCCAGACTTTAATTTATATACTATCTCTTCTATTGTAAAAGTTATTACTTTATTAATAGATCAGTCATATGTCGCAAAATGGAAAGATTATTGGGAGCTAATTAGTATGCACTTCATGAAAATCTCCTTAACACATAAAATATGATTGTAAATAACTCCATGTTATGGTTACTAAAGGAATTTTGTACTTCACCTATTACACCTAAACATATGGTTTGTTACCCATTAAATATTATTATTAGCTATCGTAACTTTATATTCATGCACCCTAAGTATAGGGAATGGAATTTTATTATATTCCTATAATGTATACTCAGGGTATGCTTTTGTCATCTACTTCTGAAGGAACTCATTTAGCTATAGATAATGATCTAAAGTACTGGTATCAGTTGATATCTGATAATAAAGTTAAAAATCTAGATTTCTTAAAACAAGAATTTGATCTAAGAGAAACTTGCTGGTTAGAGGTTCAGACCTTTAGACAACATCTCATTAATAAAATAGATCTAATGTCTATAACAGTTAAAGAATCTATTCCAACACTGATTGATTACTTGATATTAAATTTACAACATAAAGTTTCTGATAAAGGTAAACTTTCATACATACATAAAATTATCAGACAAGAAACTTTTTACAGTGTAGATACATACTGGAATTATTTCACTTCTATTAATGGGGACCTACCAAATCAACAAGATAAACAATATATATTGGAATCTGCCTATAGAACTACATCTTCCATTGTCTGGAGACTTTATACATGGAAATTTTTACATAGATCTTTTTATACACCTTTGATGATGAATAAAATAAATAATAAAGATAATCTATGTAAGAGATGTAATGTAGAAATTAATGCTGACTGGGCTTATATGTTTTATGACTGTATAAAATTGAAAGAATACTGGAAGTCAATTAATGAATTTTTGCAGGCTCTTTTTACAGATAATTTCATTATTTCTAAATCTCTTATATTATTCAACACACCTGTACCTCAAAGTGTTAAAAGGTTAAGCTTCCCTTGTTATGGTCTATTCTAGCAGTGGCTAGGAAAATAATAACCAGAAATTGGATTTCAGATACACCTCCTTCGTTCAATGAATTTAAAAATGTTATGAATATAGTGTGCCATATGGAAATAAACACAATTAGGTCAAGAACAACTAGAAAAACATCTTATTATATTGTATGGGATAATTTACAAAATTTGTTAAAAAAATCCTAATTTCAATAGCATGGTATTTTAGTTTAATTAATTGATCTGATTGTAGTGGATGTCTTTGTAAATACTTTAGTTGTTTTGTTGAATGTTATAATCATATCTATTTTTAATTACTTGTATAAAATTGTTATGATATTTCTCTTGTATCTTAAAACAATAAACCTGTTTTGAAAAAAAAAAAAAATATGGAAACTCCCCCTCCTTTTGTGGTTCGGTCCGGGTTTTGGGGCCGAAAAGCATGATACGAGGTATAGCCTGGTAGTGCTGGGATGCTCTCTGGAGCCTTGAACCAGGTTTCTGTCACTGCACAGATATCGATGTTCTCCATACTGAGGAGAGCTTCGAGTGCGTGCATCTTGAGGTTAAGACTTCTGGTGTTTAGAGAAAAAATTGAGATTTAGATTTCTAGCGGTGAGCAGCATAACCCTCAGATTGCATTTATTTATAGCTCTTACAGTGGTAATTTGGTCTTTGGAACATCACCTAAAAAAAAGACACTATAGGGGTAGCAAGAGCCTTAGCCAGTATCCAGAAACCCAGGGATGACAGATGCAGGCCATCTCTGGCAAAGCATCAATGTCTGTTCGTCATGTCATCCCAGGCAGACAGATACCTTAGAATGACACCAGAAACTTAGCCAATTGTTGAAGTCAATCATTTTCTGCTTGCAGTGTGGTATCATTCTGGGTGACGGTAGGATGCTGCTCAGGGCTAGGGTCATGCTGGCCTGGGCCACATAATGCGAGAGCTTCTCCATGTCTCTTTTCATGTAGTCCAGGGAGGTGCATCTCAGGTCATTCACACCCACATGGACAGCGACAGTCATACTTGTCCTTGTTGTGGAGTGACCTGAGTGTGTTATGTGCCATTTTCTGGCACCTGACAGGCAGCTGACTGTTACCTTCCCCTTATTCAACATCAGTTGGCTTACTATCGAGTCACCTATGATTAGTATAACTTAAGAAGACAGGTGTTGGGCTGTACTATACATAAAACTTTATAAAACTTATGTGGACCAAGTATAATTGTTGATATGGACATGAACATTTTATGCTTGCATGCTTAATTCTTTATCAGAGCCAGACAGTGCATTTTCAATACCTATACATTATGATTGTACCTGTATGTGCGAGAGCGGGAAACCATTTTTTTCTCTAGTAAAGCAGATCCAGCTGGTGTGTGAAGCATTTATCTTTGGGGTGGGATGATCCAATGCAAACTGGGAATATTATAAGACTTTAGCAGTTGTTACAGACATTTAAGTAGGGATATGTACCTATTATATTGATTATTTATCTACACAGTAGTGTTTTTGATTCAGCCTGAAATTATGCAGGGATAGTTGTGAGCACAATTCCAGTGCAATGTACTTTGAATGTGAAATGTATCAGCTGGGACATTAGATGCGTCTCCACCCTTGCTAAAACCATTGCTATCCTTAATAGGTCAATGAAGCTCTCTCCCAAAATAGAGCTACTGCAGGAAGTTAAAATAAGGAGGAGAGTGTCACTCACAATCTTTCACAGCAAGGTGGCCTGGGGCAAGAATCACTAGCTGTGCAACATCTTTGTGTGTTTGAGTTAATTGGTTGTTCTGATTAAGTCAAGTTACAAGTTTGTGTAGGGACGAAAGCGCTTGATGTATCTATTATGAATAAAGAGTTTTGGATTACTTGAATCTACAAACCTCAGTGTTTGGCTTGGTGAGCTAAGTGGTGTGGTAGTTGACCGAGTGGCTGTGACTGTTATTTGTCTCGCTTATCACTTGGTCAGCTGTTTTTGCTTTTTCAGTATGAGAGATGAGAACTTTATAGTATAGTCAAAGACTCTTCAAATAGAAAATATAATAATTAACTTATTAGAAGTACTAAAGAGATGATAATGAATAAAAGAAATGATTCAGCTAAATGTTATTTAATAGCTAGCAATGCTACCAATAATACTTGTCATAATATGGACTATAGTATTGGTTGTCTTACTAAATACAATAGACATACTAATATGGCAAAACATGTAATTTATACGAATTGGGCTATACTGCAGTCAAATCCAGAAGTTAAACACATTGCCGGTGATAGACCAAGGTTTATTTATAAAAAAAGGGAGAAATCTGAAACAGTATTTGTGTTATAAGGGCCTAAGATCCATTCAGAAACCTAATAGCACTTTTAAAAAGAGTGATACTGTCCTGTGTCATAATTTATTGTAATGCAATTAATACTGACTTGCATTTCAAGCATCCTATTATGAATAAAGACTTTATATTTCAAGCCTCTGCAACTTCCTATACTGATAATGTAATTTATTCTGCTAATTATGTCCTTTGTGAAAGTGTCTACATAGGGAAGACCAATCAGTAACTTAAAAAGAGGACTGGGGCACACTTTCCAGATATTTGTAGAAGTGTAGACACTAACGTTTTAAATAAACGGTTTCACTTTTAAATCTCAAAATACTGAAATATCGAATTTCAAGATTTCAAGACAAAAATAAGGGAAGTGCAGTTATTTAAAACTGCATTTTAACAAATCTTAGGTTGCCAAATTTGCAGTAGTTGTGGTGCGGTGTGTACTTTATAGTATGCTGTCTCTTTAAGCTGCAATGTGTTCTAGGATTTAGACATGGTGTTGGACGTGTGGTTATGTCTGAAGATTCAGGTAAGTTTGTTCTGTTTAAGGGTTTGGGGTAGAAATGTTTTATTTTTTAAATTTTTGGAAGTCTTGGGAGTAGGTTGGGGTAGTTAGGTAAGAGTCTGTGTGTGCAAGCACTGAAAGTGGTGATTTTTCTACATGTGTAGTGTGTGTGTTTTTCACAAGTACACATCTGGCAGTGTGCAATGGAAATGTAAGGCACATAACAATAGGTTTGTTGCGTTTTTTATGGTAGTGGACCTTGGAGATGTTATATACAAGTAGTGGAAGTGTGGGGGGATGCAGGGGCTTATATGTATATATGCCTATATGTAGATTACTTGGGTTTTGTTGGTGTGTGTGTGTTGTGTTATTTGTTATGGTACAGGGAGGAAGGTCGTGTTTGTATTTTTGTTTGTGTGGTGGAGTGTATATTAAAAAATGGAATGTCACATTCTGAAAATTTGGTATTATAAACTTTCAGTGTAGTGATGTTTGTTTTTTTTTTTATTTTATTTTTCCATTCATCTCGAGATACTGAAATTTTGAAATAGCAATTTGCTATTTCAGTATTTCAAGATTTGAAAGTGGAACCAAATAAACATATCTTAGCAAGGGGAAAAGAGCATAGGTTTAAATTTAGCATTTTACTAAGACTTTTTCTGGATTGGTGATTTAGTTACTAAGATAGAAATGGCAGAATACAGATGGATTAACTGTTTCAGAGGAGATGGTCCACTATGTTTGAATAGTACAAATAGCATCACGCCTGTTTTAAAGGCTAAGCATGAATTTTTATAAATTGTTACCTATTGCTGCTTATGTCTTTTACTGTCTATTTACTACTAGGCTGTTGTATATGTTCATAATTATATCGACCTATTTATTTATAATTGTATGGGGTATTATGCGTAACACTTAGATAAATTTAATTGTATTGCTTCAGACGACCATTGTTGTTGTTGCAAGTCATGTGACTGATTGTTTTTAATTGGCTTGCAACTTATTTAAATATAGAGAGTCAATTGATTTTATATGAAGCATTGACAGATATAGTAATAGAAGGGGTACAGCTCCCACATATAGTATTCCATTAACAACAATTATTTACCATTATAGGTGATGTGAAGGTACAGGTACCACATATAGTATTCCATTAACTCCAACAATTATTTATCATTATAGGTGATATAAGGGGTACATCTCCCACAAATAGTATCCCATTAACTCCAACAATTATTTATCATTATAGGTGATGTGAGGGTACAGGTCCTACATATACTATTCCATTAACTCAAAAAATTATTTATCATTATAGGTGATGTGAGGGTACAGCTACCATATATAGTATTCCATTAACTCCAACAATTATTTATCATTATAGGTGATGTGAGGGTACAGGTCCCACATACAGTATTCAATTAACTCCAAATTATTTATCATTATAGGTGATGTGAGGCTATAGGTCCCACATTCAGTATTCCCTTAACTCAAACAATTATTTATCATTATAGGTGATGTGAGGGTATAGGTCCCACATATGGTATTCCATTAACTCCAAGAATTACATATCATTATAAGTGATGTGAGAGGCACAGGTCCCATGTATAGTATTCAATTAATTCCAACAATTATTTATCATTATAGGTAATGTGAGGGAACAGGTCCTACATATGTTATTCCATTAATCCAACAATTATTTATTATTATAAATGATGTGAGGGTACAGGTCCCACATATAGTTTTCCATTAACTCCAACAATTATTTATCATTATAGGTGATGTAAGGGTATTAATCCCACATATAGTATTCCGTTAACTCCAACAATTATTTATCATTATAGGTGATATGAGGGGTATATGTCCCTCATATAGTATTCTATTAACTCCAACAATTATTTATCATTATTGGTGATGTGAGGGACAGGTCCCACATATGTTATTCCATTAACTCCAACAATTATTTATTATAGGTGATATGAGGGTGAAGGTCCCACATATAGTATTCCATTAAATCCAACAAATATTTATCATTATAGGTGATATGAGGGGTATATGCCCCACATATAGTATCTATTAATACCAACATATATTTATCATTATAGGTGATATGAGGGGTATGAGTCCCACATATACTATTCCATTAACTCCAACAATTATTTATCATTATAGGTAATTTGAGGGTATAGGTCCCACATATAGTATTCCATTAACTCCAATTATTTATCATTATAGGTGATGTGAGGCAATTGGTCCCACATATAGTATGCCATTAACTCCAACAATTATTTATCATTATAGGTGGTGTGACATTATAGGTCCCACATATAGGATTCCATTAACTCCAAAAAGTATTTACCATTATAGGTGATGTGAAGGTATAGGTCACACATATAGTATTCCATTAACTCCAAGAATTACATATCATTATATGTCATGTGAGGAGTACAGGTCCCCCATATAGTATTCCATTAACTCCAATTAGTTATAATTATAGGTGATATGAGGGCCCAGATCCCACATATAGTATTCCATTAACTCCAACAATTATTTATCATTATAGGTGATGTGAGGGTACAGGTCCCACATATAGTATTCCATTAACTCCAGCAAATATTTATCATTATAGGTGATGTGAGGGTACAGGTCCCACATATAGTATTCCATTAACTGCAGAAATTATTTATCATTATAGGTGATGTGAGGGTACAGGTCCCACATGTAGTATTCCATTAACTGCAACAATTATTTGTCATTATAGGTGATAGAAGGGGTACAGCTCCCAAATATTGTATTCCATTAACTACAATAATTATTTATCGTTATAGGTGATATAAGGGGTACATCTCCCACAAATAGTATTCTATTAACTCCAGCAATTATTTATCATTGTAGGTAATGTGAGGGTACAGGTCCTACATATACTATTCCATTAACTCCAGCAATTATTTATCATTATAGGTGATGTGAGGGTACAATAACCGCATACAGTATTCTATTAACTCCAACAATTATTTATCATTATAGGTGATGTGAGGGTATAGGTCCCCACATATAGTATTCCATTAACTGCAACAATTATTTATCATTATAGGTGATATTAGGGGTACATCTCCCACAAATAGTATTCCATTAACTCCAACAATTATTTATCATTATAGGTGATGTGAGGGTGCAGGTCCTACATATATTATTCCATTAACTCCAGCAAATATTTATCATTATAGGTGATGTGAAGGTACAGGTACCACATATAGTATTCCATTAACTCCAACAATTATTTATCATTATAGGTGAAGGTACAGGTACCACATATAGTATTCCATTAACTCCAACAATTATTTATCATTATAGGTGATATGAGGGGTACAGGTCCTATATATACTATTCCATTAACCCCAACAATTATTTATCATTACAGGTGATGTGAGGGTACAGGTCCCACATATAGTATTCCATTAACTCCAATTGTTTATCATTATAGGTAATGTGAGGCTATAGGTCCCACATTTAGTATTCCTTTAACTCCAACAATTATTTAGCATTATAGGTGATGTGAGGTTATAGGGTCCACATATAGTATTCCCTTAACTCCAAAATTTACTTACCATTATAGGTAATATGAGGGTATAGGTCCCACATATGGTATTCCATTAACTCCAAGAATTACATATCATTATAAGTGATTTGAGGGGTACACGTCCCACGTATAGTACTCAATTAATTCCAACAAATAATTATCATTATAGGTGATGTGAGGTTATAGGGTCCACATATAGTATTCCCTTAACTCCAAAATGTACTTACCATTATAGGTAATATGAGGGTATAGGTCCCACATATGGTATTCCATTAACTCCAAGAATTACATATCATTATAAGTGATTTGAGGGGTACACGTCCCATGTATAGTATTCAATTAATTCCAAGAAATAATTATCATTATAGGTGATGTGAGGTTATAGGGTCCACATATAGTATTCCCTTAACTCCAAAATGTACTTACCATTATAGGTAATATGAGGGTATAGCTCCCACATATAGTATTCCATTAACTCCAAGAATTACATATCATTATAAGTGATTTGAGGGGTACATGTCCCACGTATAGTATTCCATTAATTCCAACAATTATGTATTATAGGTGATGTAAGGGTATTGGTCCCACATACAGTATTCCATTAACTCCAACAATTATTTATCATTGACAGAGAAAAAGTTCAGAAGACTGGATTAACGCCCGGTTTACACCTCAAAGTGAAAATGAGAAAAATAAATAAACAGGTTGACCACGGCTGGTAAATCCAAATATACATTCACTTTCAGCAGAAAATCCAAATATACATTCACTTTCAGCAAAATGTTCTTTAATAAAAAACAAGAGTAAGCGCTTTCACGATCTAAAACAGCTGATCACTTCTTCAGACTCATTAAAAACAGTTAAAGCATTAGTTTTTAAACCAAATACATCCAATCAAATAATACTTTTCTATGACATCATCTGATTGATTAATTAATTCAAGTGCAACAAATATACAACTAACTACCTTAAAACCTGTTAAAAACAGTTTGAGTATCCTATGATACACATAAAATATATAAAAAAATCAACACATAAAACCATAAAACAATATCTAACTAATGTTTTAATAGTCTAGATTTTAAAAAAGGTTTCAAAGAGACAGCATTATTCAATCCTGGGGGCTTGTCTGCTTGAAGTAATATAATCCATTTTTGTTCTACTTCTTCTACCCTGTTTATGTCCCCCTCTATTATTATTACTTATTATTTCTATAACCATGAAGTTGTACATATGTCTTGTATTCTGTTCTTCAACATGTTTTGCTAAAGCATCTGTGTCTCTTTTGTTCGTTATATCTCTGAGATGTTCAAGAATACGTTCTTTCAAGCATCTATTGGTCTTACCTATATAAAAAGCGTGACATATAGTGCAAACACCAAAATAGACTAAATTCTGTGTTCTACAGTCAGCGTAGAAATTAATATCAATAGTGAATTCTAAAGTGGGATGTTTATACGTAGGTTTATTATATAGGTACTTGCATGCCATACAATTCCTACAGGGAAAGTCCCTAACCTTTGTGATTGCTTTAGTTGTTTATTAGATGTTGATTTATAGCAAAGTTGCCTTTTTAAAGATTTTTTATTTTTAAAACAGAAACTAGGTCTGTCTTCTAATCCATTCTGTAGCTCAGAATCTGAAAGTAATATATTCCATTTTTTTCAATGATATTACAAAACCTTCTAATGTCCCTAGAGTAAGTTATAGGAAATCTGACTTTCATATTAGTCTTATCTTGTATATTTCTGTCTTCTATTGTGAGTGAGAAGAAAGGTTTACATCTGCCGTCTCTATTATCTACTGTAAATTGAATACTGTTATCTATATCTTTTTATTATAGCCTCTGGATATGAATTCCTCCTCTAGTATTTTTACTCTATCATTAAGGCCTTCATTCGTATTATACAACCAATGTACTCCCATAAACTGTCCTTTTACAACATTCCTATGTACAAATGTAGGGTGCATGCTCGATTTATGTAAAATATTGTTTCTCCATGTGGGTTTCCTGTACAGCCCTGTGGTTATTTCATTTAAGTCTGTCTTTCTTACCAAGACATCCAAAAATTCTATAGAATCCTTAGAATATTGACTTGTAAATCTAAGAAACTCAGTAGTATTATGTAAGTATTCTAACATTCTTTGCAATTCCTCGGTTATACCTCCCCACAATAAAAAACATCATCTACAAAACGTATGTACCATATAATTTTTTCTGCATACATATTATTATTTAACACATGTTCATTTTCCCAGGCCACCAATGCCAAATTGGCGTAGCTGTTGGCACATGCCGTCCCCATTGCTACACCAATTTTCTGTAAATAAAATTTCCCGTTGAACATAAAAACATTGTTTTCTAACATGATGTCAAGTAATTCACATATCGAATTGGTTTTTGCATTCTGAAAGACCTGCTTCAAATTCAAAATATCACGTATTCTTTAAATAACCCATTTGTTAGGTATTACTGTAAATAATGAGGTAAAATCCATAGTTGCAAACATGTAATCTCTATCTAGATTTCTTGTTTTATTATATAGCAATCTCAAGAATGCTTTAGTGTCCCTTAGTATGCTATCACATAGACTAAGGACTATTTGTAAATTTTTTTTCAACATAAATGGAAATGGCTTCCATTGTCCATCCTTTACTACAGACTATGGGTCTCATGGGGGGCTGACTTATATGTTTGTGAACTTTGGGTAGGCCATAAATAACAGGAATGGTCGGATATTCTATCTGAAAGTAATCAAATAGCTCCTCTGATATTTGTTTAGTAACCAATAAATCAAATATATAAACAGATACTCTATCTATTATACCTTTTATTTGTCTCTCATTGATTTGAACATAGGTTTCCATGTCATTTAAAAGTTCCATCATTTTTTCATAATAAAATACTTTATCCATTACAACAATACTGCCCCCTTTGTCAGCAGGCCTTATCTCAATACTGTGAGATTCTCTTAATTGTGTTAATGCTTCGATTTCTGTATTATTTGATTGGATGTATTTGGTTTAAAAAACCAATGCTTTAACTGTTTTTAATGAGTCTGAAGAAGCGATCAGCTGTTTTAGATCGTGAAAGCGCTTGTTTTTTATTAAAGAACATTTTGCTGAAAGTGAACGTATATTTGGATTTTCTGATGAAAGTGAATGTATATTTGGATTTACCAGCCGTGGTCAACCTGTTTATTTATTTTTGTCAATTATTTATCATTACAGGTGATATGAGGGGTATATGTCCCACATATAGTATTCTATTAACTCCAACAATTATTTATCATTATAGGTGATAGAAGGGGTACAGCTAGTATTCCATTAACTACAACAATTATTTATCATTATAGGTGATATAAGGGGTACATCTCCCACAAATAGTATTCCATTAACTCCAGCAATTATTTATCATTGTAGGTGATGTGAGGGTACAGGTCCTACATATACTATTCCATTAACTACAGCAATTATTTATCATTATAGGTGATGTGAGGGTACAAGAACCACATATAGTATTCCATTAACACCAATATATATTTATCATTATAGGTGATATGAGGGGTACAGGTCCCACATATACTATTCCATTAACTCCAACAATTATTTATCATTATAGGTGATATGAGGGTACAGGTCCCACATATAGTATTCCATTAACTCCAATTATTTATCATTATAGGTGATGTGAGGCTATAGGTCCCACATTTAGTATTCCTTTAACTCCAAAAATTAGTTAGCATTATAGGTGATGTGAGGTTATAGGGTCCACATATAGTATTCCCTTAACTCCAAACTTTATTTACCATTATAGGTAACGTGAGGGTATAGGTCCCACATATGGTATTCCATTAACTCCAAGAATTACATATCATTATAAGTGATGTGAGGAGTACATGTCCCACATATAGTATTCAATTAATTCCAACAAATATTTATCATTATAAATGATGTGAGGGAACAGGTCCCACATATGTTATTCCATTAATCCAAGAATTATTTATCATTAGAGGTGATGTGAGGGTACAGGTCCCACATATAGTATTCCATTAATTCCAACAACTATTTATCATTATAGGTGATGTAAGGGTATTGGTCCCACATATAGTATTCCATTAACTTCAACAATTATTTATCATTATAGGTGATATGAGGGGTATATGTCCCACATATAGTATTCTATTAACTCCAACAATTATTTATCATTATAGGTGACAGAAGGGGTACAGCTCCAAAATACAGTATTTCATTAACTACAAGAATTATTTATCATTATAGGTGATATAAGGGGTACATCTCCCACAAATAGTATTCCATTAACTACAGCAATTATTTATCATTGTAGGTGATGTGAGGGTACAGGTCCTACATATACTATTCCATTAACTCCAATTACTTATCATTATAGGTGACGTGAGGGTACAAGAACCACATGTAGTATTCCATTAACTCCAACAATTATTTATCTTTATAGGTGATGTGAGGGTATGGGTACCACATGTAGTATTCCATTAACTGCAACAATTATTTATCATTATAGGTGATATAAGGGGTACATCTCCCACAAATAGTATTCCATTAACTCCAGCAATTATTTATCATTGTAGGTGATGTGAGGGTACAGGTCCTACATATACTATTCCATTAACTCCAGAAATTACTTATCATTATAGGTTATGTGAGGGTACAAGAACCACATGTAGTATTCCATTAACTCCAACAATTATTTATCTTTATAGGTGATGTGAGGGTATAGGTACCACATGTACCTATACTCGTATGAACCTATGAATGTCCAAATATTATAAAAGAATAAAATATTTGGGGTGGGAGGTTGGCATAATGGTTAGGGTATTTACCTTACAGGCACAAAGTGCAGGGTTTGATTCTCACTTAGGCTTAAATGGCCCACAAGGGCAGTTAGCCTAGTACTAATCTATGAACCTATGAACCTATGTAGTATTCCATTATTTGCAACAATTATTTATCATTATAGGTGATATAAGGGGTACATCTCCCACAAATAGTATTCCATTAACTCCAACAATTATTTATCATTATAGGTGATGTGAGGGTACAGGTACCACATATAGTATTCCATTAACTCCAACAATTATTTATCAGTATAGGTGATGTGAAGGTACAGGTACCACATATAGTATTCCCTTAACACCAACATACATTTATCATTATAGGTGATATGAGGGGTACAGGTCCCACATATACTATTCCATTAATCCAACAATTATTTATCATTATAGGTGATGTGAGTTTAGAGGGTCCACATATGGTATTCCATTAACTCCAACAATTATTTATCATTATAGGCGATGTGAGGGTACAGGTACCACATATGGTATTCCATTAACTCCAACAATGATTTATCATTATAGGTGATGTGAGGGGTGCAGGTCCCAGATTTAGTATTCGATTAACCCCAACAATTATTTATCATTATAGGTGATGTGAGGAGTATAGGTCCCACATATAGTATTAGACTGACTCCAACAATTATTTATCATTATAGGTGATGTGAGGGTATAGGTCTGACAAATATTATTTAATTAACTCCAACAATTATTTATCATTATAGATGATGTGAGGGTATAGGTCCCACATATAGTATTCCATTAAATCCAATAATTATTTATTATTATAGGGGATATGAGGGGTATATGTCCCACATCTAGTATTCCATTAACTCTAACAATTATTTATCATTATAGGTGTTATGAGGGGTATATGTCCCACATATAGTGTCTGTTAACACCAACATATATTTATCATTATAGGTGATATGAAAGGTATGGGTCCCACATATACTATTCCATTAACTCCAACAATTATTTATCATTATAGGTTATGTGAGGGGTACAGGTCCCACATATACTATTCCATTAACTCCAACAATTATTTATCATTATAGGTTATGCGAGGGGTACAGGTCCCACATATAGTATTAGACTGACTCCAACAATTATTTATCATTATAGGTGTTATGAGGGGTATATGTCCCACATATAGTGTCTGTTAACACCATCATATATTTATAGTTATAGGTGATATGAGGGGTATGGGTCCCACATATACTATGCCATTAACCCCAACAATTATCATTCAGACTTGTTCACGTGGTTTACATTTCAAGCTTTTCTTCTGTTTTATTTTTTTTCTCTTCAGGATTTTCTGTTTCATGGGTTGATGCTCATATTCTTGACAGAAAACCTTGCTTTTGAGCCAGTGCGGTAATGTTAATAATTATGTTTGGTAGTTTAACACAGATGTTTAAGGGTATGACTTGCTAAACCGCTTCAGTCTTTATTCCTGGGTTTGAGTGTTTTAGTGTCTGCTTGTTTACTGTGACTTGACCCGGCAATGCTCACAGGTACCCACTAAATGTGCTGCTTGCACCTAGGAGGCTTAAGTGGTTAACAAAAAGAAAAAAAAGGTATGAGTATGTTGCAGATATTTACTGCCACAGCATGGATGATGCAAGTCACAAGGAAAACGAACAAGCTGTCATTATAAATCATGTGATGCCAGCTTTCATATGAAGCGCATGCTGGGTGATTTAGTGCTTTATGGGGCAGAAGTAAGGTACATTTCACACTGTCAGAAGTACAGAGTGTTGGCTGTAAGGGCTCTACATGTTTCTCCAAACATCTATGGTTACCGACAACAAAAAAAGAAGGCAGGAACAATGGAAGCAGCCTGAAATATCTGTGTGCCACCATCTTATCCTTCTACCACTGTGTACCAATACAGTTCTGACCATGATGCTATGGATTCCTGTCCATCACTGCCTTGGGATACTGCTTTGATGGAAGACTAACACTTATACTGACCTCCAAGGAGGGGGTGTAAGGATACTTGTGAAGGAAAATATTAGGTGTATGAAGCTTGTAATTGTTGATAATTAGTTCAATGCTAATTGGATAAGTAGTAATATTAGATTTGGTAAAAGACCCCCAGAATCAGCTATGCTAGCCTGTTCTGCTGGTGTAGAGGGATAAAGCTGTCATTACAGCCCAGCTGACTCAAGCTGGAATATCAGGAATATGACAGTGTAGGAAGGTTAGATGGATGCATGCTTGCTTGGGGTACAAGTTCATGGTTCAGTTTCCCCTGGTGGAGACAGAGGGAAAGAACCATGTGGTGCTATGTGAGGATTGGCAGGCATCCAGGTTATATCATCCCCTTTGTGGAAGTGGGGGCAGTTAAGTGGTGACACTCAATACATACCACACTGACCATACACAAGGCTGGGGAGAAAAAATGGAAAAAGTGTCCCTCAACAGCAGTACAATCTTTCCAGCAGACCCAAATATGAGACTACTTCAGACCGCCGCAATCTCTCCAGCAGACCCAAATATGAGACTACTTCAGACCACCACAATCTCTCCAGCAGACCCAAATATGAGACTACTTCAGACTGCCGCAATCTCTCCAGCAGACCCAAATATGAGACTACTTCAGACTGTCGCAATCTCTCCAGCAGACCCAAATATGAGACTACATCAGACCACCGTAATCTCTCCAGCAGACCCAAATATGGCTAAACTAAGTCCAGCGGAAGCTGGTAAGACAGGAGAACGTCAGTGAGCAATGATGGTCAGCTGTGATGGACCAAGAATAATGCAAAAAAAGTTAATGAACTAGAATTAAGGACATTATCAGCTTCTTGAACTATCATAACATACGATGGGACATTCTTACAAGAAATTTAAATCTCTCAAACAGTAAGCAGGATGAAATGGGCATATCAATTACTTAGCGGGTAGTTTTCAGTAATTTCTTGCAAGAAAACAAGCTAATTTAAACTGTGAATTAACCTTCTCAGGGAAAATATACTAGATATTATATACATCCCTAAATCCATCAGTAAGTTCAGTTGCCATCTCTACCACCCCTTCCTGGTGAACATTGTAACATCATTACAGATCTGGTTAGCACTATAGTGACCCAGACAAAATGTAACTTAGAGATTATACTACCGCAAAGATACAATAAAACAAATGAACATTTAGGAAAATGATACGGAGAGAAGCTTTTTGAGCGTAAAAATACAAATGCCAAATGTAACATCTTGAAGAATACTACATAGTAATATGACAAGGATAAGGCCAGAAACATCAGGAAATAAAGAAAGCCCTCAATCAATAGACAACATCAGTGGGCTGACAGCTTGATTAAAACCAGAAATAAACTTCTTTCAAAAAAGTTACAAAAAAGGAGGTCCAGAATAATCGTTTGACAAAATATCAAAATTTGTGTTAAACTGGATTGCCAAAATTATGAAGAAATTTATTAGAGAGCTTAAATTATAATAAAATACCATTTCTGAGTATGTTAGATAAGGTAATGTCCAAGAGGCTACTAGTGACTATTTTACTTATAATAAAAAGAAATTTAAGGAGGCTAACGATATTGTAAATTTGTTTATTTTTTACCTGAAAGATTGGTCTGCCTTCAGTTTAACTCAGCCATTATGGTTTGTCTCTCCCTATGCCTCATCTGTCTTACATACTTTCTGTAAAAATAAATAGTGAATCAATAGATGAGACGTACAGTTTTAAAGATGCAGGACTCTGCATCGACATTACAGTTATCAATAGGGAAAACACTGAACCGCTCTGTTTAGTAATCGTAATCTTTTCCTGCTGTGGCCCATTCTTACCACTAATGTCGCTTTCATAAAACAAAGGGCAGTCCTGTAAGATTACCCTTCTAATACAACTGTAATTCCAGATACAGCTCCTAACTAGTGATTCTGGTTTATTATTCAGTCATTTGACCAATGTCAGACATTTTATTGAATATATCATTAAATCAAAGAATGCAGAGACTATGAAATCAATCTCTTAAAGTTGTCACACCTAAAATAAAATATAGTGGCTGTTTATGAGATGCCTATAAAAAGAATCTGCAGAAGAAATCTGAAAAATATGGATGAAATACACTAAAATAATAATTAGTTTATGAATTTTAATGTATGAGGATAAATGAAAGCTAAATATAGGCATACACATGGTAGTGTGATACAAGTATATAACATTTCTAAAGCAGTGTCTGGCATTAAACAAAAGGGAACATGCTGCTCAGACAAAATTCATGATATCTTATAAGTACAATAGAACCTTTCCTTGGCTGTCTAAAAGGGGGGTTAGACTGGAATACGTTGCCTTCAGATGTAAGGAATTCTAGTACCATTTCAAAGGAAATTGATAGCAGATATAGAGAATGGAGGGATGATAAGTGTCCGAATAGAGAGATAAGTCAGCAAGCAAAGGAGAGTAGTAGTGCCGAAATTGAATTCATCCTCAAGTCTTAGTGAGTACCTTCATGAGGTGGGCCCTGTTTTTCACAAAATCTCACTAAGACAACACTGATACATAGACTGTATTTATATAGCATGTATCATGGACAGAAGTAGGTCAAAAATGTAAAAAGATAACTGGTGTACAAGACCCAGGATAAAAAAGTCCCCAATCATGGTAGGCACACTAGTGCCAGGACTGGAACAAATAACAGTGTGGAATCCTCAAAATATGGAAACATTCCTGCAATGGGGCCAGGCCAGGCCCATGGGGAGGATGGCCCTCCTGTTGTAGATGGAAGTAGCAGTCCACAAAAATCACAAAAACTGATAGACCAAAGAAGAGCCATAAACACAACAGAGTAGACTATTGAGGATAAGAAAGAAATTATGTATTGTTATTATTATGCACAAAGCCCAGAATTTCCAGACACAAGATATAGAAAAAGAGTGGGAGAGAAATTAGAGGAAAGAAAACTACTTCCACAGGAAAAATTGTCAGAAGCCTCATATAAAAAGTTGTGTTCATTAATACAACAGATTTGTAAAAAAAGCATTATATAGACCAAGAAACTTTGATCTGTTTGGGAAAATAAGCTGTGAGTCTGCCAGCCCAGCTATCTGGAATTTTGTAAATAATCAAAAGTCATTTGTGAATAATAATATGATTCATATGTTTGTCCTACAAATGTAAGAGAACTATATGTTATGCACCGAGTTTCAATAATGTAACCGCAGTGCACCCTACTGAAAAAGAACATAAATGAATATGGCCTATGTGCCTGTGCAAATGTGTGCTTTCATGGTAGAAGTTGGAACATACAGAGTTAACTTGCAAAACTTCAAGAAAATAAGTTAAAAGCATTTTACAGTGTGCTATAAAAAGCTAGTTTCAGTGCAGCAAGCAGACACAATCCCCAGGATTCACGAAGCCTCCGTGTAAGAGTTATAACTCTTACACGGAGGCTGCAGTTAAACGGAGTGATGTCAGCATGCTTTGCATATTCATGAGAGCATGCTGAATCACACCTAAGTCTAACACGGTCTGTGTAAGACAGTAGGGGGCTTGTCCGTAGGCCGAGCCCTGCAAGCGGACACGCCCCCAGAAGTCTAAAAGTGCCCAAAGTAAACACCCACAACAGAGTCCACGGAAATGTGAATAAACACAACACAACACATGCCCCCACAGACTATGAACATAAAATATATATAAATGAACATGTTATATATTTTTTTAAAATTGTAAAAATGTTTAACCGTGAGTGCTCGTTTGCGCGGGCGTGCCTGTAGCGCAGCTACAGTTAGCAGTCAGTGGGAAAGCATATAAGAACTAAATATGCAAAATAAGCCAGGAAGCAATAGCGTAGTGCTAGAGATGTTGGCTGAAGAGCAGGCATTCATGGTTCGAGCCCCCACAACACCAATTTTTATTTTTTTGCAAAATAAGCAGAAAACAAGTCCCTGACAAATATGTACACATAAAACCACAAGTTATGTAAAATGTAATGAAATAGCCCATTTATATTGAAGACATGTGAGGTAACAAAAGAAGAAAAAATGCCAGATGTGCCCATAGCTGAGCTACAGTTTAACAGAGTGAGTGCATGTGCCCGTAGATGAGCAGTGGTTTAACTGGTGCAAAATGAATGCCCGTAGCTGAGCAGTGGTTTAACACGCTAAATCTATGTGCCCCTAACTGAGCTGAGTGTAATATGTGTGCCGATAGCCAAATGAGGCTTAAAGCAGCATACCCGTTGCTTGTGAGCTGCGCACCGCAAACAAGCTAACCGACGGGCAACGTTGAGCAAGCCGTATCAAAACTGCCTTTACACAGACACACCCCTCAGCATGTCTAGACAGTCATGAAAAATAAAAAGCAGTGGCCAGGTTCGAACCCAGGATACTATACACCATAGTCAAGGTACAGAACCACTAAGCAATGACAGCAGTACCTGTAAATGCAATAATAGCTAATATATAGGAATGAATACAAACTAGAGCATGACAATGCAGGTTTACTGAAGTTGATACAATTCCAAAATGGCCAATCACAGATATGTGCGGGAAAAACGGACTATATAAGCCCCATAGGCGGGAATCCACAGCATAAACGATTGTAGAACTGACCTGCAGGCAGAATGACAGGAGTAGGAGAGGGTAGTCACTTTCGAGCACAGAGGTGGGGTGTTGAGGAGTCCAGGTACATGGTCTGGCTCCTAGTCCATAATCATGAGGCCCAACTCATGCAGGGCCAGGTCCTCTGGGGAGCATACAGGGCTGAGGCGTGGGACCGGTTGGCTCATGATCTCACCAGTGCCACAGGGATTCCAAGGACTGGTGAGCAGGTCCATCACCACCATGCGGACCTGAAGAGATGCAAGCAGGACCAACTGAACCTTTGGATCCAGGAGGCCCGGCAAACACCCAACGCCCCACTACTGAGTAAGTAACATTCAATTATGTATGTAAGAAATTAAACTAGCTGATATTATGGAGATGTGTATTCCAATATTACTTCATTTATATTACAGCTGCAGGTGTCCGTTCTGTGAACCACAGAGCCTATGGCAATAGACTGGTGCGGTTGCGTCACCAGGCAGGTCAGTAATCCACTACCAGTAACTGTAAAGAAATATAAAAGTATGACAGTCAGTAAAAGAGTGCAGTGTAGTCAGTAAGGAATAAAATCTGCAAGTAACAGTGTGAAAGTGTATGCAAGTATTGCTTGATTACAAAAGTGTGTTCCAGCCTGTAAGTTTAACCTAAACATGAAACTGTCCGACATATATTCTGAAATAAAAATGCCCTGCCTGTAAGAAAATAGTACACAACCTGCAGCAGGCTGAAAAGTATAGCTGCAGAAGATGATGAAATCACATGTGTGAAATATATCCCTGTGGAAATACTGAAACATGACAGAAGTTTGACTGATGGAAAGGATTGTAATAACTACTGGTAAAACATGTCAATAAAGCCTAGAAGTACCATCCTGAATAGTAAAATGAAAGCAAGTGAGAGAGTGTGAGAAAGTGTCATGAATCCAGCAATACAGTAGTAATAACCCCTGAATAAAGTATACTGCAGTCATGACAGAATGAAATGCATGTGAGATTCAAAACCAAACAGCAAAATCTGTTCAAAGTCTTGCTGCATCTGGAATGTGTATCCCAAAATCAGGATATGTTGCTGTCAGTCTGCAATATGCAGATAGGATGTTTGTCTGATATACCAAACATCCACACTTGTCTACAGCTATATAAAGCAAATGTAGCAGGGTGATGTAGCTGAACAAAGCTAGATATGAATGTGTATGAAGAACCATAAAATGTATATTGATGTTGCAGTAACAGTCCTATCACCAAGTTGAAATAGTTATCATATAGGAAACTGTAGTTAGAACAGTAGTGTGTATATAACTGTAGCTATTAGAAATGTACAGCATATGTATTGTTATTCGAAGGTGTTAATATTACTTTCTTCACCCCACCCTATAACCACATATAACCCATTCCACGTGAAAATGGTATGTGCAATCACAATTAACACCCCTGGACGTTTGTCCTGTTGGGTCATATATATTTGCATGTCTGTTGATGCATCTGTCCTGTTCATACATCCACACCTGATGGCCTGTTGCCATCAGTTAACCCTGCATGTTGTTGGACTGTGTATTTCTGTTCAAATTATGCATGTGTTATGCACACTGTTCAATGGTGTGAATATCTGGGTGTTTGGTTAATGGGAATACTAATGCATGCTGTTACAACTAATTGTGAATGCTATTATATGTCACTAACCTAAACTGTCATGACATAATGCAAAACATAGTACGACAGGGAAGGCGGGTTCCAGTGGACCCACCTCTCCCATCTCAGCTGGTGAGTGCACCTGGCACTAGTGCCGAGTCTGGACCCTCCTCCGGTAGCCCTGTGCCACCTGCGGGTGGAAGCGCTGCAGGGGATGGGGCTCGCCCCCCCTCTGCAAGTGTGGCCGGAGGAGAACCACCACTCACCCTCCGTAGCATCCGGACTGTGGTGCGTAGGGAGATTCGGGACTCTGTTCTCGAGCCCCTACACCAGCTCGAGGCACGGGTGGCGCAACTAACGGGCACGCCTGTTGCCCCGCCTACACAGCCCCCAGCACAGCCCCGTCCTGGGCAGTGAAGGAACAGTGGCAACTGCCTATGGGTGGGGATATCAGTTCCACTGTTGCCATCTGTGGGCTCATGGGCTCTGGATATCCATACCTCCGTCCCCGTCAATTGTGTAACCCCCCACACATGTCATACACCGCCCCTGTGTGCGTCTTCTTTGTCTTGTCTGTTTACCTACCCAACCTACCTCCCCAGCTGTACTGACTTCCTTCACCTGACATACCACTCTCACCTGAAAAAAAAAAAAAGGGCACTCTGTACCCACAAAAAAATTATACCCCATACATAGCTGCCCATTCCGCACACATGTCTACTGGACATGGAACCTATCAATTACAATTGGCTGTACAACAAGTATTATTGTTGTCCTGATACCTCTCTCAGGGGTGGAAGGTTTCAAATGTCTCACCAAATTACATACATATGCACAGCTGTTGCTGATGAAGAAATGGGCAGCTATGGGCCTTACCTACATCCCTCCTGCACATCCCAAGCTTGTTTCCCTACTGTCTTACCCTCTTTGTGACCCCTTTTTCACCACTTTCCTGTCTCCCCATTTTCTTTTCTTTCAAAGAAAATAGCGTGGGTGTGCGCAAGAGTAAGCACGTTTAAGCGGTTGTAATCGGGTATGCGCTTGTGTGCGCAGAGCTAACCGCCAGTGCGCATGCGTGAGCTCCGCGCAAACCAGCGCTAACCCGGTTACAACTGCTTAAAAGTGCTTTAGTCACTTTGATTGACAGATCCTGCACTCAGTTCAAAAGCAAAATAAAATCCCACTGTGAGTCCTGAACCCAGGACCTTGGAAACAGTAGTCTGCATGACTTACCACTAAGCCATGACTCTTATACAAGAACGTTGTGCTAAAATAAATATATCATGTAATAGTAGGAATGAATGTAAAGGGAATATAGATGTGTAGTACACAAAGCATGCCATTTAGAATTACTATCAAAACTAGTGGATTTCCATAATAGTAGTGTGTGAACAGAAACAGCCATGCTAGTTGGAAGCTAGTAGGTAATAATGTCACTATAGCACCTTGCAAGCCACATGCATACTCACAGCAGGATAAGCACTGCCCATACCCCACAACCTCTTACAGGAACACATCTGGACCAAGTAATAAAATATGTGGAGCAAAGGCCCAAAACCAGGGACACATTACAAATAATGTTACAACAAACGCAGAGAGTTCAGAGAGTAACAGGGTCTGCACTTTGTGGGATGTTTGGAAGGGTATGCAGTCTGAAACTTGAATGTTTGTCACCATATTCTGACTTGAGCCCAGAGTGACTTGCCAGAAAAAGGTGTGCATGAGATATTGACCAAAATATGAGGCAGAAATGTGGACAACCTGCAAATATCTGTAAACATGACGGGTCTGACACCACCATATTTGAATAGTTAAGAGCCTAGACATAGCAACAGTGAATGACTTACAGGGATGCCCCACAGACCCCATGTGAAATGTACAAACAGTAGGCAGAAAGGTGTAACACATGCAATGGTAACTATGGAGTCCTGAAAGTATTCATCACTTGCATGGCAGAAAAAGTGTAGTAATACATATGCTCATGCTAACCCACAGTCACAACTGCAGCATACCAGACATTTTAATGGGTGTACCCCACTGATATGTACCATTCCATGAGGCACATAACAGATGAACCTGAAAGTCTCAGGGGCCTGCTCAGCAGCATACTCAAATACGCTAATAGATGTCAAGGCCCACACCATGGCCAGACCACACTGCATGCTGTAACACCCTAGCAGATATAGCAAGAATTCCAAGGTGTGAATGTACATGGAAAATAGGAAAGCTACAGCAGCACACTACAGTCAAGACACCTAGCAGGCATACAAGTAGTGACTGTAAAGGGCAACTATTGAAGCCTTAGCAACAAAGTGCAAGCAAAAGTGAAAGGAAAGCACACACACACATTAACAGTAGTAGTAGTTGGAGGTGTCAGTGTACATACACAGTTAGTACAGGAAACTGGAGAAATGAATGGAGGAATGTTAATCTACAACACACCTGGAAATATGAGAGAGATACCAACCTTTACACTCACAGAACATTGTCCACAGCATAACAGCATGGTCCCTGGCCTTAAAATCTGAAAGGGCTACGTCTATCTCACATACCTTTTTATAGCACTGTTCTGAAATCACAGTGAGAACTGCAATCAGTACACAACTGGCTGCATTCAATTAGCAAATGCTGGCTAACAATTGGTGCAGAGGCCATCACATGGGCATATGCAGATACCTACAAAAGTATGCTGTACTCCCAGTCCACACATGCAATACTTTCATTGCACCATGAGAAGGACGTGAGAGACAGACAGAGAGAGAGAGAGAGAGAGAGAGAGACAGAGACAGAGACAGAGACAGAGAAAACTGCAATTAAGCAGACACAAACAAATTGTTCAGCAACAGCTACCTGAAAGCTGACAACTGGGAAGTGGAGCAGCAGGACAGAGAACCAGATGGCAACACAAGCAGCTGTGACAAACACAGGTAATGTAAAGTAATACTATAAAGGTCTACATACTGTGAACCCTCCATATGTGTCATTGGTCTGTATCCATATGTATATGAAGATGTGTAAAGGGCAGGGGACATACAGCAGCTATCAGTGAAGGCTGTACATACATTTGTAAGTGAGAGCATCTGTGTGCACATATCAATTTTGGTTGATTGTAGGTAGTAGTGCCATGTACAAAGTAGGTTTCACAGTTATGTATGTTTAGCAGTATGTTAGTGTGTGTATACAGTATGGCAGACAAATATGTTGATATACCTGTCTAACATATGGATACGTATGTATGTCAACATATGTATGTGTATATATATATATATATATATATATATATATATATATATATATATATATATATATATATATATATGATATGCATATATGTATACATACATAGAGAGAGAGATGTAGGAATACATAGACAGATGTAGATAGAATATTGTACAAACATATCTATGTAATGCACACATACATATATAGATATATATAGATACATATACATAGACAGACTGATCTGACTACCTACAGGTATGACTGTATATGATGACCTGCAACACAGCCTGTCCCACCCCCTCTGTCCCCCCCTCCACATCTATAGCAATATATGTACATCAATATATATATGTGTATATATATATATATATATATATATATATATATATATATATATATATATATATATATATATATATATATATATATATATATATATATATATATATATATATAGAGAGAGAGAGAGATGTATATAAATTCTGAGTGAGGCACATGTGTACAGATGTATTGCAAAAGGTGCCTGGTGACAAAGGCATGGAGTGAACACCAGTGTCAAAACCAGAGTACCATACCACATTCCAGATCACCTACACCAGTAACCACCTGATATGTGATTAGCTGCCCACCACTGCATGTGTCAGGGGTGAACAGGGTCATAAATGTGTACAATAGTGGCCCCAATGATATTCACAGTGGCACACTATCCCTGGTATACCTGCACATGGTATGTGTCAGCGGACATGGTGTGTTAGCTATGGACATGTAGGTCGGTGTACCCCTCCACACCACATAATGGATGCCATGGTATGGACCTCACATGACAGCTACAGATATGGAGAAGGACACAGTGACATGTACAACACTGTGACAATGCACTCAAACACATTACCAATGCACAGTGACTGACAACACCACAGAGTACAAATATGCTACCCACATAGAGGTTACCACTCCCGGATTTACATATGTAAGTCACACCCATGACAGATGTCCAACAACCATAGTAACACCTCACACCATCCACAACCTAAATGTCTGCTGTGTGTCATCCGTGCCACTGCAATAGAGTGCACATGTGGAGGTAAGAGTTCCTACCCACAGATAAGACATATCTTGCAATAAACCACACAGTGTTAAGAAGCAGGACTCCCCATGAGTATATGTCACACATACCCTTGCTGAATGTTAGTCAGATAGGTAATATGCCATATGAGTCACCCTGTGTAACTGTGTGACAGCAGCAGGTACCATCACACCACATGTGTCACAATGGTCAGTGTAGCAGAACAGTATGCTGCTGTAGTCCCAGGGGCAATAGCATATTGTATAGTATTGTATTGTAATGTAATGTATTGTGTTGTATTGTATTGGTATGTTGAGGTGCCTCCTTCGTGGAGTGGAACCACTGCTGCTGTGCGCCAGTGTACAGGTACATATCCTGTAGTCAGGCTAGTGTTACATAGCACTTCTATATGTGTATTTAGCTCCTGTCAGAGTTTATGTAGCATGCAACTGGGGATACCATCAGGTCCCATTCATGTTGTGTATTCTGCTGTCCTGAGGGTGGCTCTCACCTGGACATCTGTGATGACAGGGTGGTTACAGTCAGCTGGGATAACTATGCCTTATTTTGGGGGAGAGGGCGGGGTGACACCTGCACTGAACCTGTCTGCCACAATGTTGTCGATATCTGTGGTGTCAGTGAAATATTTGTTGTTATGTACTAACTATGGGCATAGAGGATGGATCCTGACCAGGTTGCTAACATAACTGAAGAAGGCCTTCTGGTTATCTGTAGTGTCCCTCTTGATTTCCCTCTCAAAGTTGCCCATGGATTTTGTATGATGGAAAATAGATCCTTACTAGTGCTGCTCAGACATGCCCTCCCTTTATGGAATTATGCTCTGTCTTGCAGTAGCTTCCATCTTCTGTAATACAATCTGTCTATGGCTGGGGTCCACCAGACAGGATGCTGTCCCTTTATGGAGTGTGTCTTGGTCATATATGGGATTGCATGATCCATGCATTCTCGGAGATGTCTGTAGAAAGCAATTGTGTAGGTGTCAGCATTGTGGGTTGTATCTGCCACTGGCCCAGTGGGCTGAAAGGATACCATGTCACTGTTACAAAGTGTAAAGTTTGTATCTGTAATGTTATGCACTATAGTCATTTGTGCTGGTGGTGGAGGTGGGATATGTATATCCAGGGCAATCAGTG
This sequence comes from Protopterus annectens, assembly GCF_019279795.1. NCBI lineage: Eukaryota > Metazoa > Chordata > Ceratodontiformes > Protopteridae > Protopterus > Protopterus annectens. The sequence continues at coordinate 27,713,456 of NC_056747.1, forward strand.
TGTGGTCAGCTCACAGTAATTGATGATGTAGGCCATACAGTACCTAGATACAAACCCCCGGAGTGAGGAGGTGCTCTTGACCTGAATCAGTGTTCTGACTGCTGGGGTTTGGTAGTATGTCATATGGAGTGTGCCAGGTACTGTTGCACAGTTGCTGGCTGAGCACTGATACCTGGCCATCTACATGTGTATCCACCAATAGACAGACAGATCATAACAGTCGAGTAGCATGTGTAGTATGTGTGCCAAATTCTGCTGACATATATTGCTGATACCAGGTTATTTTCTTTCTCAGGTACATGGCCCACCCACGGAATCCCACCTACTCCACAGCTGAGGATGAGGAGATACACCAGAGCCTGGTGCGGGATTATGCAATACTCTTTTCCCGCACCAGCCAGAATCAGCAGGAGAGGGCTGCACTGTGGCAAGACCTTGTCCATCGGGTAAATGACATAGGCACGCATAATAGGACATATGAGCAGGTGCGACATCACTGCAGTGATTTAATCAGACATGTCCGTCAGCGTGCGTCGGATATCCACAGGCAACAGGTCACCACAGGTGGTGGGGTGGCTACACATCCCCCACTCACCAGACTGGAGGGACTACTCATGAGTGTAGTGGCTCCAGTCCGCCAGCAACAACAACAGCAGCAGACATGCATTATGATGGAGGCTGGAGCCACGCAGCAGCAAGACAGTGAATGTGCAGGTAATATGCCATATGTTTAGTTGACTGTTGTGTACACTGGTAGTTAATGCATGTGTGAGGTGTGTCCTTGGTTTGTAGCTGTCACCATAGTATTTAATGTGCAAGTGTGATATCCTCAATATTAGCAGCTGACCTGTGAAAGGTGACTGTTGTACTACTGACCTGTATCATACTCAGTAACAATGGCACAGTTGTGCCCACTGACATTAGTTTCTTCACGTCTGCAGGACCCTCTGGTATAACAGCAATGCAGCCTATCCATGCTGGTGAGTGTGTATTAACAATTCCTGTAATAGTGTTGATAGTAATAGTACTATTTGGCTCACTTAGTAGTGCTCTTTGTATGCATGTAGGTGTGTCTGTGTCTGTGTGTTGATATCACACATACTGAGTACTGTGCAATTGTGTGAAACTGTGTGCATGTGTGCACCTGTGCATGTGTGCACCTGTGCATGGGTGCACGTGTGCATGTGTGCACATGTGCACGTATGCACGTGTGCACCTGTGCATGTGTGCATGTGTACCTGTGCACGTGTGCATGTGTGCATGTGTGCACCTGTGCATGTGTGCACGTGTGCATGTGTGCATGTGTACCTGTGCACCTGTGCATGTGTGCACCTGTGCATGTGTGCATCACTGGTAATGTGTAGACATTGTAAACTGTGTTTCCTGTTTCCCTCCCACAGGTTCTGTTGCTGCTCTGGTGTCATGTAGCAGGGAACCTGAGTCAGGTGCCGTGGGTACTGATAATGATGACATCTGTGTAATGGCACAGGAAAGTATGCCAGGGTCCACCATTGGTCAGCCGATTGACAGTACACAGCTGTCGACCCCATCAATGTGCACAGTTATCCTGCCAATACACCCTTTGTCAGCAATGTCCCTAGGTGATGGACAGCATACAGTGGGCATTGACCAGGGTAATGTGGTATCTGTGGCACATGCCTCCCCACACAGCAGCCATGGGCATGGCCCAGAGATGGTATCACACAGACAGATATCCAGGGGTTCTCGTGGGAGCATCCGTGGGCGTACTGCCCTTGTCAGATGTGCCCACAGAGGTCTTACAACCTCAGCTATGTTTCGGGCTGTCATTCAGGCACAGTCACGTATGGAATGGTACACCAGACAGGGTCTGAGGGAGCTGACAGCATGTCGCACAGCCATGACTGACAGTATGCGTGACATTGCGGCTGCCATCCGTGATTTCACCGATGTCATAGACAGACGTTGTGGGGACATATTAGATCAGTTCCACAACTACATGTCCATGAGCCAGGGCGATGGTGGGTGGTTAAGGCATCGATGTGGCCGTATGCCAGCAACAGCAGCAGCTGGCAGTCATCGCGGATGACAACAGGGCCGCGGCTGTCCCCGTAGTGCCAGCAGCAGCCCCAGCAATGCTGGGTCTGTGCTGTCATCAGACCACCCCAGGAGACCACGTGCACGTGGCTCTGGCCAGGCCCGACAGGGATCTGTGTCCAGTCAATGAACACCTGCTTTTGATGACAGTACCCAGTCTGGGTTGGTACTGGATACGGTCCGTAGCACCCCTGCAAGGCACAGGTACCGTGTCCGTGGCCAGAGACACTGATCTGTATGACCTGGCAGGTACAGTCTGTGGCTGTCCACAAACACCAGTATATGGCAGCCATGAGGTGGAACTGTGTGCATCCATACACACATGCAAATTGACAACACCTAGGGCTACCGCATGCACACACTGCATCAACATTGCCCCACCTTCTACTGCTGTCCCTCACCAACACACATACACATACATGTCAATTGGTGGTATCGGTGGCTGACTCAGGCATACCAAGTTCACACCCTGTGCATATGATGAAACTGTGCCACCTCCTGCAATCTGTAACAACTGTGCAGGTACAGGTTAACATGTTGCTGAGGCACAGGGTGACCACATAGATGTGTAGTAATAGTATCATGTTGTTAACAGTACTGTGTGCTGAATTAATTGTGGGTATATCACAGCATGCCTGATGCAGTAAGTGTGTGATTGTCATGTCCTGTTGTCTACACCCATGGTAAGTACCATAGTGTATCATCTGCACATGTTGGCATACTGGTGGTAATGATGTCAACAGAAGGCTACATACATAGGAAGCACAGGGGATAGGGTAATGAATGTAGTAATACACAATGATGGACATGTAAATTGCAAGTGGCATGTTGCCCACACTGGACTCTGCAATGCAGATGTTTGAGGATGTTGATATGTGTGCAGTACTACACGACTGGTACAGGACACACAGGAGCACCCTAGCACTGCATGCTCACATCTCATACCATGCTAGACAGCCCCGACACACATAACTAACTGTCACAGGAGGGAGAGTCCCCATATATGTCAGGGATACTGTGGTGGCAGGCCAGGTAGCATACATCCTACTAAGTATGGAACCACTGAGTGAAGGCTCAGTGTCTGTTATTTGACATGTGTATTACTGCAGGTATGAGCACATGGGTTTCCATCCAGTTATTGTACATCCTGACAGTACATGGTCTGTACACTTGTGTGCACTGAGACTGGACCCTAGCCATCTGACCCGTGTATTTCCATGTACATGTGTATAGTGCCTGCATATTTGCAGTGTTACCTACTGGAACTGGTGCAGCTTGTTTGTTGTACAATGGACTACATGCAGCCCTGTTTACTGTAGCTTTGTTTGCATGCATGTTTGCTTGCAATTACCCTGGAATACTGATCACACCTGCAATGCATAGTTATAGAGCTTCTGTGGACTCCTAGTGCCATCTGCATAGCTTACTATATGTATGTCCATGTCCCACTTGACAGGATGTCACTGTTTGTCCTGTTCACATGTACATTGCCTGTGACACAGTGCATATGACTTACCTGGCATGTGTCCACGTGAGCAGTCATATATGCTACTGCTAACTAATCACAGGCACTACACCTTCACATATTCATCTTCTGTTGAACTACCTGCTTTGCTAGGGACGGCCTGCACCTGTCACTCCTGGGCTTTCAGATATTGGCAAAGGCTCTTGCTACCCCCATACTGCCTATGTTAGGCAAGGCTCAAATGACAAACCCACCTTCATAGGTATCACAAGGGATAAGAAACTAAGAGTAATGCTACCCAACGCCAGAAGTCTAAACCTCCAGATGCATGCACCCAAAACACTCCTTGGCATGGAGAACATCGATATCTGTGCAGTAACAGATGCCTGGTTCAGGGCTACTGAGAGCACACCAGCACTACCAGGTTTAACCTGGTTGATTTCTTTGAAACAGTCACCAAGGCCATTGACGAGGGGAAGGTGGTTCACACAGCCTACCTGGACCTTGCAAAAGCCTTCACAACAATACCCCACTTGGGCATTCTAGAGAAGCTCACCAGCTTAAATATAAGCCCCTATGTCACTAGATGGATTGCACAGTGGCTCAAGGACAGAACCCACATGGTTAGCATTGCTGGAGCCATGCCAGACTCCAAACCAGTTACGAGTTGTGTCCCACAAGGCTCAGTCCTGGGACCTCTCTTGTTTGGTATATATTTATTGGAGGTACAGGCCAACACGGATGGACTGTGGCTGAACAAATATGCAGATGACTGCAAACTGGCCACCATAATCGACTCTCCAGCCAACACAAGCATCTTCCAAATGGGCATCATAGAAACAGACAACTTGTGCCAGAGCCATGGCCTTCAGCTGAACAGTGTTTAGAAAGGGGAATGTGCATCCTGTAGTCTGTTCACCTAGTTGCCAAAAGGGACATTGTCCTCACACACACTAACCCCCCTCAGCCAAAAATACACACTTGCCAATTGCAGGATTCAAACCCCTGTCTGATTATGTTATAACACTCGAGACGGACACATTAGCAGAGTGTGCTATTCGCATTACTGGGAGGTTTCCCTTCTCTTGCTGTACTTATAGGGTGGTGACATCATCAGTGTTTAAAACGGGAAATGTGCATCCTGTAGTCTGTTCACCTAGTTGCCAAAAGGGACATCGTCCTCACACACACTAAACCCCCTCAGCCAAAAACACACACTTGCCAATTGCAGGATTCAAACCCCTATCTGACTATGCTATGACACTCGAGACGGACACATTAGCAGAGTGTGCTATTTGCATTACTGGGAGGTTTCCCTTCTCTTGCTGTACTTATAGGGTGCTGACATCATCAGTGTTTAGAAAGGGAAATGTGCATCCTGTAGTCTGTTCTCCTAGTTGCCAAAAGGGACATTTCCCTCACACACACTAACCTCCCTCAGACAAACACACACTTGCCATTTGCAAGATTTAAACCCCTACCTAACTATATTATGACACTTGAGACGGACGCATTAGCAGAGCGCACTATTCGCGTTACTGGGAGGTTTCCCTTCTCTTGCTGTACTTATAGGGTGCTGACATCATCAGTGTTTAGAAAGGGAAATCTGCATCCTGTAGTCTGTTCACCTAGTTGCCAAAAGGGACATCGACCTCACACACACTAAACCCCCTCAGCCAAAAACGCACACTTGCCATTCGTAGGATTCAAACCCCTATCTGACTATGTTATGACACTTGAGATGGACACATTGGCAGAGTGTGCTATTTGCATTACTGGGAGGTTTCCTTTCTCTTGCTGTACTTATAGGGTGCTGACATCATCAGTGTTTAGAAAGGGAAATGTGCATCCTGTAGTCTGTTCTCCTAGTTGCCAAAAGGGACATTTCTCACACACACACTAACCCCCCTCAGACAAGCACACACACTTGCCATTCGCTGGATTCAAACCCCTACCTAACTATGTTATGACACTTGAGATGGACGCATTAGCAGAGCACGCTATTTGCATTACTGGGAGGTTTCACTTCTCCTGCTGTACTTATAGAGTGCTGACATCATCGGTGTTTAGAAAGGGGAATGTGCATCCTGTAGTGTGTTTTCCTAGTTGCCAAAAGGGACATTTCTCTCCCACAGACTTACACACACACCAACCCCACTCACACACACAGCATTTGCAGGATTCAAACCCCTACCTAACTATGTTATGACACTTGTGACGGACGCATAAGCAGAGCGCGCTATTCGCATTACTGGGAAGTTTCTTTTCTCCTGCTGTACTTATAGGGTGCTGACATCATCGGTGTTTAGAAAGGGGAATGTGCATCCTGTGGGGAGGCAGACACCAAGCACACTCTGGCTAAGCTGTCATTCCCTAGGGCAAACAGCCTAGTGTTGACCTCTACACCCATATGTTTAATTGTCAAATGCACATTATTTGTTGCCGATAGACTGTTTGCACATCTTTATTGCCATAGCATTCCCTGTTTGTATGAACAACTTGTGCATCTGTGGAAGATGTTTGCATATGGGAGGGATCCACTATATCACGTATGTCTCTGTAGTCATTTAACTGTGTGCATTGGGCAGACTGCTGTAATGTGGTTGGTTCCTGGAATAACACATAAAAATACCAGATATGTGTGTCCAACTGCTAAACTGAGATTTGGCCTAAGTGTGTGAGCATGCCCAGTTCAGCCTTCCCATGGCATGTTGTCTGACATATGTCTCATTTATCAAAGTGTGTGAGCATGCCCAGTGTGAGCATTCCATATGTTTGACTCTGCAGCCCACCACATTTGTGGATGAGTGTGAACTTCAACAAATATCACCCGTTTATGGTTGTGTGTTGTGTGTCATGTTGTGTAGTTACTGTACAACTGCTTTGTGTGTGAACACAACAGGATTATACTGTGCCTGCAGTGTTTGCATGGGATACTTTGCATACAGTTGTCAACATCCTTTCACACTGACCTAACACTGTAGTACTGTATAGTGTACTGGTAGTACTTTGACTGTGGTGGATAGTATCCTGGGCTTTAGTGCTATCACTGCTTTACATTTCGATAGTAGGCACAACAGCCTGGTTAGGGGCCAGTTGTGTACATCTGACCATGTTGCATTCTGTTCAGATATGAACTACTTAAACCAGGCTTGTCCAACATTGGTAGTGTATTCCACAACATAGGTGTACATTTGCAAACACTAGCGATGTGCCCTAGTCCATGTCTAATGCTAGTTGGAGAGTGTGTTTGTCCTTCAACACACATTGTAAGTGGAGTTTGCCATGACATATGTCATGGTTAGTATACTGTGCCTCTGTCTACCTGTGACATGACAGTGATACCCAGGATAAAGCTACCATCTCCCATCCACTCATCAAGATTCCTATTGAGGGAGATTGATAAGTGACTCTATGGGTATACTGTGCCTCTGTCTACCTGTGACATGACAGTGATACCCAGGATAAAGCTACCATCTCCCATCCACTCATCAAGATTCCTATTGAGGGAGATTGATAAGTGACTCTATGGGTAGCCTGTACTGGGGGTTCACTCATGGGTGGGGGTGGCTTCTGTGTTATGGATCATGCAGTACAGCTTGTCCTATGTAAGTCAGTGCTGGGGTTCAGGTCTCTCATGTGCATAGCTCACTGCCATTCAGATTGTACAAGGTGCAGCATGTTTATTGATACCAGCAACACAGGCAACACATGGCATCTGTGCAAGCTCTTTGATACTCCTGGTGAGGTACTGTTGGGGACTTTACGGTTGATGGAGGTGTCTGCTGAGGTACATCCCACAGGGGCTATTGTAGTCAATTGTACCGCTGATGAAGGATGACTGCAGAGCCACAATGACCTCCCCTTATCTAGATCTGACAACCTTCATGATTAGGTGGGTATATGGTATGTTTCTGTAAACACTACAGCACATGTTTGTCCAATGCAGGATATCTATCACCTTGTGTCCCCAGGTCTCTCATTACATGTTAACTACATAATGGGTTAACACCTATGTGGTAATTGGTGGGCACTTACTGTATATCCACGGGTGTTGACTATACACGTTTCTGCAATTAGCTTGCTGACAGGGCTATGGCACCAGTTGTCTGTTTCTATGTGGCCCTTTTGTGGGATGCTTGTGTCAGCTGGTGGATCATATGTGGTGAGCAGTTTGTAGTCCTCTGCAAACATGTTTGGACACAGTCCTTCCATGTTTGCCTGTACCTATGGGACATATATACCAGACGAGGGAGATCCCAGGACCAAGCCTTGTGGGATGCCAGTTATATCTGGTTTGTAGTCTGACATGGCTGCAGCATGTCTGACCATGTCTGTTCTGTCCTTGGTCTGGTTTGCAACCCCTCTACTGACATGGGGGTTAATATTTAAGCTGGTGAGCTTATCTATAATGAACACGTAGGGTATTGTATAGAAGCCTTTGCAAGGTCCAGCTACGCTGTGTGGACCACATTGCCCTCATCAATGACCTTAATGACTGCTTCAATTGAGTCAAACATGTTTAGGGGCAGGATCTGCACTTAAGAAAGCCACACTGGGTAGGGTCCGGTGTCAGTAGGTCCCCAATATCTTCATGTCTGTGGTACATGCTGATCCTTTCCATAGCTGTGCAGACCGAGCTTCTCAGGATTCTGGGGTAGTAGTTTTCAGTATCCATTCAGGCAACACCTTTGTTGAGAAGGACCACTGTTGTTGTACACTGCTCTTTGGGTACATATTCTGTGGTAAGGCTGACATTGAGCAGTAGTGTGGTTTGGCATTCCATTCATCTTGGAGTCCATGTTGCACTAAGCCGAGGACACCATCTCATACCATTGCTGCTGTGTGTTTTGCTTTGTAGATGTTGGCTGTTACCTCAGCATCTGCAATGTCAGAGGGCCAGCAGTCTGCTGGGATAGATATTCTGCATTCGGGGGGGGGGGGGGGTTGCACTGCACCTGTCAGGATGTACGTTGGCAATGTGTGTGTGTGTTTGTGATATTTGTGTGATTCAGGGCATATCTGTGAATTCCCAACATGGTTCCTACCATCATTTGTGAAAGCCTTGGGATTATCCTTAGTGTCCTGTACAATTTGTATCTTCATAGGTTCATAGGTTCATACTAGGCTATCCACCCTAGGGCATTTGTTAGCCTAGCCAGAGTGTGTGTGGCTTTTGCCACCCCTTGCTATGTGAATATTATGGCCATTTATGATTTGCTTTGCTGTGCCTCTGTCTGGACATGACACAGTGAAGACCCCAGTGTAACTCTACAATCATCCATCCACTTGGCAAGATTCCTGTTGAAGAGTGTCAGTGAGGGGCTCTGCCTAACATGGAGTGGGATTCTGGTCCAGGGTGTGGGGAGCCTCTGGATTATGTATCTGTCCCACCAGCACATCCTATTTCATTATTTGTTGAGGTTGACATCTCTCACTCTCACAGCTCCGATGGATTTGAGTTTTCTGGGGTGGAGCATGTCCATTACTCCTGTGTTGGGCATGGCCTTCTACAACAGGCATGCAATGCCTCTGTGTAGGCAGTATGTGACTGCATTCAGCTGGGGCGTCTACAGCCAGGCAGCATATGACATATATTTGAGACCCTTTATCCTCTTGGTGAGGTACCTTTGAGGTCTTTCTAACTGCTGCAGGTGTCAGGTAAGGTACATCCCATATGAGGCATTGTACTAGATTATGGGTGTGATTAGAGAACAGTATAGGGGCACAATGACCTCTGTTGAAGTAGATGTGAATCCTTTCCTGATACTGTGTCAAATGTAGACAGTCTTCCTAGCCACATTCACAATGTGGGTGTCACATAACAGGTTACTGTCCACTTGTGTCCCTAGGTCCCTGGTTACTCCTTCCATACATAATGGTTTACCACCTATGTGGTAATTTGTGGTACCTTGTTTAGTATTTGGTGGGACATTCATACTGTCCAGTGTCTTCAGGACGGCTGGGTGGGGTTCCTGTGTGTGAGAGTGTGGTCTGTAGCATGCTACAGACTGTACAGCAGTCTTGCCTACAGTTAGTTGCACATGGGTGGACTCCAATGCCTTGTGCATTGTCAGTTACCTGGACGTATGGGTGTCTGTGCTGACTATGGATACTCACCCTCCTTTTATGTTTTGTTCCAGGTTTTGGGGCCATGACACATGATACGTGGTATAACCTGGTAGTGCTGGTGTGCTGTCAGGAGGCTTGCAGCAGGTTTCTGTCACTGCACAGACATCGATGTTCTCCATACTGGGGATGGCCTTGGGAGCATGCATATTGGGGTTTACACATCTGGCATTGGTCAGCATTTCCCTTATGTTTCTTTCCACTTATGTTTTCTAGGGTGGTGGGTCAGTCTTTTCAGCCTTGCCTACAAAAGGCTCTATGGAGGTGGCAAAGGCCTTATCCAATATTCAGGCGCCCAGGTAACAGGTGCAAGCCATCCCAAGAACAGCTGCGTGGCTTGTCAAGCATGACATCCCAAGCAGACAGACATTGGATCCCCTTGGAATGACACCAGTAAGTTTGCCACTTGCTATGACTGATCATTCCATGTTTGTACTGTGGCATTATTCTTGGTAAGGGTAGGATGCTGCAAACGGTGAGTGTCATACCGGCCTGGACTACATAATCAGAGAGCTCATCTATGTCTCTTTTCATGTAGTCTAGGGAGGTACATCTCAGGTCATTCACACCAGCATGGACTATGACTGCATCATATTTCTACTTGCTTTGGAGTGACCTGCATACTTCTGTTATGTGGCATATTGTGGCAGCCTACAGGCAGCTTACTGTACCCTTTCCCTTGTTCAGTCTGGTGTCTTGGGACAACAGTGTGTCTGACTATGGAGTCACCTATTACAACTGTATCAGGCATGTTGTTTCTCCTTCTGGCCTGTGACTGTTTGGCACACCAGCTTTGTGTACTATGTGTTGCATGTGCTATGTTTGGAGGTTGTTTGATTGGGTGTCTGCTTTAGAGGCCTCTGTTGGTGTGCTGTGTTTGTAATTTGTGCCTCTGGGAATGTTTTTCTGTGTTTATGTGTTTGGTTTGCAGTTGTGATAGGTCTATGTGGGACTGTGTTTGTGGTGTGTGTGGTTACCTTCTCCTCCTGACTAGTTTTGGGAGTACTGAGTTGAGGGAGCTCAGCCTCCAGTTTGGATAGATGGTTGCATCTCTCACATATATTTGTATTTCTTGGGTGGAGTTGGGGGTTGTCTGTGTACTTGGGGCAGGTGTAACATTGCCTCAGGAATCAAAGATTCAACTTGTTGTGGCTGACCTTAGTGGATTGTATGTGTGGACAGATTTTATTGCCATACTACTGATCAGTGATTACTTCATTGTTTATGTTTGCTCTATCATGTAGTAGCTTCCTCATTCTCTTGCATGGTTTGGTTATGGCTAGTGTCCACCATGCCAGATTCCTGCATGTATGGCATTGTGTCTTGTTTTAATTTAGGATTGCATAATCCAAGCATTCCTGGCAGTGTTCATGGAATGGCTGTATTACAGGTTCTGAGGTGTGGCCCATATTTTGCACCTGCACAGGACCTTTAATGGATTCCACATCAGTTTGGAGGAGTGCAAATATTGCTTAACACATGTTTTCCACTGTGGTTTTCTGGCCAGGGACTGTGGTCAGGATTTGTATATCCAGTGTGATTACTCTATGGTCTGGTTTTACCAGTGAGGGATACACTTCTCGTCTTGCCATCCAGTACCCATGTTGCTGATTATCACATCCAGTATGCTTACCCCTCTTGTGGGAGTGGTACGTTGTTCCTGGGCCTTTTGGTTTATGGATTCTATGAACTTTTGTCCTACACTGTTGGAGCTAGTATAATGCTCCCAGTCTATGTCTGGGTATTTTCAGTCACCCAATATAATGTGGTTTGGAGGACTTGATATATTCATGTATTCCAGCATAGGCCAGGTGCAGTTCCTGGTGTTGGGACAGTAGTCTGTAGCAGGCTATAAACTGGGGGGCAGTTTTAGCCACTGTTACTTGACCATGGCTAGTCCATGCTGCTTTTTGTTGTGGTACCAACATGGGGGTGTGGTTATCCTTAACAATTCTTGCTAGTCACCCTCCTTTTGTAGCTTGCTCCATGTTTTGAGGCTGTACAGCACAGTATGAGGTGTAACCTGGTAGTGTTAGGGTGCTGTTGTGAGCCTTGGCTCAGTTTTCTGTTACAGCGCAGATATCAACATTCTCCATACTGGGTGAGTTTAGACTGCATGCATCTTGCTGTTTTGACATCCCTTATCTTATTCTTATCCCTTCTGATACCTATGGAGATAGGTTTGTGTTTTGAGCCTTACCTATTCAGGGCACACTGTGGGTAACAACAGCCTTTGCCAGTATCCATACGGCCTGCACTGATAGGTGCACGCCAGTCCTAGCAGGTGGTGCATCATGCTGAATACGAAAACCAGGTTAAAGTCAAGTAAATCCAATAAATGAATATAATCACTTGTAGTAAACGTAATGTAAGCACTTTTATTTCACCAGAACTTTCGGAAGGCTTAGTATCCGACCTTCTTCAGACAAAACAGTACATGACACAAAAAAGTTGATTTAAATACATGTGACTCAACTTAATTGATGGCCTCTTAATTAAGTACCCGCCTTCATTTTAAAACTCTTTGTGCTTTTAGTTATCAGTCACCACATTCACAGTGTTCTTTAAGAAACAAATAAAAACTGTTGTTTAAAACCATTCCTTAAAAATAATATATTTTAAAATATGTTTAATCCTTTAAACCTTTAATTATATAATAATGGGCTATTAAAAACAAATGTTTAAACCAGCAATAAATCACTTATATTATACTTAATGCTGGTTGCACCCACAGATGTACCAATGTTAAAACAATATAGAACAGCAGTATCAATAAAAATAAAAATACAAATACAAATACAAATACAATATAGCCTACTACATTTAAATGTTGTGGAACAGCCATCCCACTCTAAAACTAAGCAAATGTCCAATGCTGGGGCAGCACAAGAAAAGAAAACAGCTTACTCCAGAGAAAGTGTACTCCGTCTATCTAAAAAGAAAGGAGAAGGAAAAGACCCCAAAAACCTAATAACTGCAATATGTCTTAAACCCATACTATATCAGGGGAGATCCAAAAGACTGAATATAGCCTGACCATGCGTTCCATTTTGCCATTGTAAAGCAAGTTGCAACTGATCTAAATAGTGGCCCCTGGCAAGTTAATTTAGAAAAAGAAGAATTATTTTGGCAAATTAGAACAGGGACATATATATATCCTGGAATAAATGAAGGTATTTCTTTGTCCTGCATTCTTAAACATTTGGCCTTGAGGAGATAATTAGTAATCATGTTAGGCTTGGTTTTGGTAGGCACCCCTGGATTGGCATGTATATATTATATAGTATAGGGTTTCTGTTGTGGTTGTTGTTGGGGGGGGGTATATCTTTGGATACTCTTTTAGATACTTCTGCACAATTCACATAGTGATTTAGTCTATATTCAGTCTTTTGGATCTCTCCTGATATAGTATGGGTTTAAGACATATTGCAGTTATTAGGTTTTTGGGGTCTTTTCCTTCTCCTTTCTTTTTAGATAGACGGAGTACACTTTCTCTGGAGTAAGCTGTTTTCTTTTCTTGTGCTGCCCCAGCATTGGACATTTGCTTAGTTTTAGAGTGGGATGGCTGTTCCACAACATTTAAATGTAGTAGGCTATATTGTATTTGTATTTGTATTTGTATTTTTATTGATACTGCTGTTCTATATTGTTTTAACATTGGTACATCTGTGGGTGCAACCAGCATTAAGTATAATATAAGTGATTTATTGCTGGTTTAAACATTTGTTTTTAATAGCCCATTATTATATAATTAAAGGTTTAAAGGATTAAACATATTTTAAAATATATTATTTTTAAGGAATGGTTTTAAACAACAGTTTTTATTTGTTTCTTAAAGAACACTGTGAATGTGGTGACTGATAACTAAAAGCACAAAGAGTTTTAAAATGAAGGCGGGTACTTAATTAAGAGGCCATCAATTAAGTTGAGTCACATGTATTTAAATCAACTTTTTTGTGTCATGTACTGTTTTGTCTGAAGAAGGTCGGATACTAAGCCTTCCGAAAGTTCTGGTGAAATAAAAGTGCTTACATTACGTTTACTACAAGTGATTATATTCATTTATTGGATTTACTTGACTTTAACCTGCTGACAGCTTCCTCCGGGGTTTTCGTATTCAGCAGTTTGTTTGGCAGTTTTCAGTTTCAGGTGGTGCATCATGTCATGCTCAGCATGTCATCCCAGACTGGCACACATTGGATCCCCTTTGACTAACTGCGATACTTCAGTCAATTATTGCACTTGATCATCTCATTGTCATGTTGTGGCATGATGCTTGGTGAGGATAGGATGTTAGTCAGGGTCCTCAGGTGTGCATATAGTACATAGTGTTACATTACTTAACACATAGCATTCATGCCTCAGGTGGTGCTGCAGGGCTGCCTCTGTCGGATGCGCATATTACACTTCCCTGTACATGTTTGAGAGCAGGTTGTGTCATGTTAGGCATCCCTGTTACTATATGAGTGAGTCAGAGAGGGGTATCATTCCCAGGGTTCCTACTGAGCCAGTGTATGTGCTATGCGTTGCCTCTTTGCCATGGCCAGGGCATACTGGGCATGCCTCCTTCTGCCTACTGGGGCAGGCTCAGGTTGTTCCTCTTCCGAGTCACGCTCTGCCTGTGATGGCCTTGGCAATGGTGGGGGGCTGTTTGGCCCGGCCCTATGCTGGTCCTGCTGCAGCTGTTTTTGCAAGATCATATTATGTAGCATAGCACATACCATGACAATTTGGGTACATGTAGTTGGTGTGTACTGCAAGGCTCCACCAGATGTGTCCAGACACCGGAACCGTGACTTGAGCAGCCCAAACACACGCTCTATTACATTACGTGTTTGTGCGTGTGCCTCATTATGGTGTTCCTGTTCAGGTGTGTGTGCATTTCTGATGGGTGTCATCAGCCACGGCTCCAGTGCATAACCTGCATCCCCCACTAGGTGTCCGTGCAGGATGTCCCCATTGGCAAATGTCTGGTACAGCTGCGTCAAATGCCAGATGTGGGAATCATGGTAGCTCCCAGGACAGCCAGCACATGCATTCATTATTATGCTCTGGGCATCACACACAACCTGGCAGTTGATGGAGGGGAAGCCCTTGCGGTTGATGTATGGCCTACCCCGCTCACCGGCTGGTGCTTTGATGCGTATGTGCATGCAGTCTATTGCACCCACTACCTCAGGGTATTCCGCTATTTGCTGGAAGAGATGCATATTGCTGGCCAATACCTCACGGGCATTGGGGAAATATACATGATCACCGACATGTGCTGACATGGCATCCAGGAACTGGTGCAGTACCCTGGAGGCTGATGCCTGTGATATCCCCATCATATCACTAGTTGGTATCTGGACGGTACCTGTTGCTAGTATTCTTAGGCCAAGACATACCTTGGTTTCCACTCGGATGGATTCCTCTCAGTTGGTTTTGTGTATGAGGTGTGGCCTGCACAGCTCCACTATTTGCTGCAGGAGGTCTCTGTCCACTCTAAAGCACTCTACTATCTCCAGCTCATGTAACCCGTGGTAGGTGACCCTGGGCCTGTACACTCTTCTCCGTCTCCTCACTGTGAGTTGTCTGGCACCATCTGCATTGTCACCACCCTCAGCAAGTCGCCTATGTCTCATTATGACAGCTATGGCAGCCCCTAACATTTCTGCTCTGAGTTCAGCTTTTTCAGTTTTCACTTCTGATAACTTAACTCCTGTCTTGCAGTGTCTCTTGAGAGAAACATCCTGCACTGCTGTTTGCAGAGTTTTAAGTGCTGGGCTGGGCTACTATTCTGCCTGTGTAATTGCCTGCATCTAATTGTTTTCACCTGCTAGCTCCAGCAGTATTCCCTGCTAGCTTCCTACTAAATCTGTTGCTTCCTTTTTCCTTTCTGTTTCCTCAGGGTGGAGCCATGTGTAAACCAGCAGAAACACGCTCACAGTGGCTTACACACACACACACATGCTTACATGGTTCAGAATCTGCTTATTCGGATTAAAACAGTGTTAAACATCTCCCAACACGCTCCCACATGCTCAGTCTGCCTTACACGTACACACACTGCCTTACTCGCGCTTCATGGCATGCACACGTGCGCATACACATTCAGCAAGAAACGTTGGTGTAGGCAACAGTGTACACCTTCCATTTCTTGACTTTCTCATGCTTAGTTAGTGGCACACCTCTTTCCATGATATCTGTCTGACATCTGTCATGTAACTCTGACCTCCAATGAACTGCATTTCTTTCTACCATTCCCCCCTGTGATGTCACCTATCTCCTACTCTGTTCCTCCCCCTTCTGTAACTCTTACACTACTCAGACTGTGCTCATTTGCTATGTGACAGTGGAATTCAGTATCCTTACACTCATTTGCATCAGATTGCCTACTAATGCTTAGTTACATGTCTTAGACTCCGCTTCCCCCCTTAGCAACCACTACACAGTGGCCATGTTGGTTTTGGTCTGCTGGTCCCTGCATTAACATTCCATGTATTGCATAAAACCTACATTTGTAGGTTTAAAACCTTCATTTTTATGTTCTATACAGCGCAGCCCGTTTGCGCGGGCCTGCGCTGGGTTTAAACATCGGCAATCACGAAAAAAAAATTATATTTTTAATATATTTGCATCGGGTTACTTTGCCAATGGCCACATATTTGGCCATTGGCATGCTGCCTGACACATATGCACCCTTTATTTGGAGCTGACATGGCTCCATTGCAGTTTTTGCCGAAACGTACTCAGTTGTCAACCGAGTACATTTCTGCAGCTAAAATGGCTCTTACACGGGCTGTTCTGGGCTTCCTGGATCGCTAATCATCCTCATTTGCATGCTATTCGGCTGCAAGTGAGGTGATTAGCTTATCCACGCCCACTCCATGTAAGAGCCATTTTAGCTTGTCTCTTACACGGACTTTGGGCTGTTCCTGGATCGCAAAGGCTGCATGGAGTCTTACACTACTCTTAGACTCCGTGCAAGCCTTCGTGAATCCAGCCCATTGTCTAGAACTAAGCGTTTCCTATTGTCTTGAAACAGAAATAATTACTAGGTTTCTGTTAGCCTGGAAACTGAAGGCAGGTGACAAAGAGTGATATCATCCAGCTGACCCAGCAGTAATGTTTTGATATTAATTTGGGAACTTTCAGAGACTGGGCATTTTGTATTTGTCTGTGGACATGGAAACATCCTCTTATGAGCACTTGCCTTGCTAATAGTAAGTAACCAGGGTGCAGTAATCTCTCTTGGAATATAGTAAAGATTAGTTTAGATGATTTCTGTATTTATTTGAGACTGTCCTGTAATGTTGTTTTAAAATATTTCCTCTGATTCTGAACCCTGTAGTCACTTTGCTGAGTTATTGAGCATTTTCTTGTTCTTTTTATTATTAAATATATTTAAACCTTTTAATTGTGACTAGCTTGTTTAGAGATATTTAAGCTCTTTGCATATGTATTTGGTGGCACTGTATAGGCCACTCCAATAGCCTTGAAAGTACTGGTCACACTTACCATTTGTGTAACATTACACAGTAAGATTGGACACCCTTTGGAAAGGGCCTTAAAGTAGCTGACAAGGGGTTCTGGTGACAGTGCTAACTATTTTATGGTCTTGGCAGAAAGGGGCATAGCGAGTAAACCTGTGCCAACCTTTCCCAAGTGTGTGTTTGTGTATAAATCAAATCTCACTGTGTGTGTGTTTTTGTCAGCTACTTGGGCAGGGACACAAAGCAGTGGATGGAGAGAGAGAGAGAGAGAGTGCTGGGAGGACTTGGCTTGGAACCCTGGCTAAGGACTCAACTCTATATGTGTGCCAGTGGGGAGTCTTACTGGGGATTTGGAGAAACCAGCCCCAGCCTGACTGTGATCTCTGTGTGCTCTCCCTCACTGGTGCTGGTGTTGGGGATTGAGGCCCCTTGATTACTGGGCTAGTGTAGGGACATCACATATTAATTGTTTTTGCAGTGGTGGGATGACCACAACACATATTTATTGGTTGACGGTGGTGAGATAGCCACATCACATATTAATTAGCTTGTAGTGGTGTGGATATTGAATTCCTGTAGCTTGTGTACAGTGGCCACTGAAGGTGTTTGTACTGTAAATCAACCACACAGTGAACATTCAAAGTTCATACCGCAACGGTTTTATTTTGTTTGTTAACTTAGTCAGTCAGGAAGTTCAGGCAATCATGTCAGCAGAGGAGTATGGCAAGCTGACAAGAAGCCAGTTGGCTGAGATGTACCAGGCTAAAGGACTGGTGTATGCCAACCTGACTAAAGCAGACATTATTGCAGCTTTAGTCACAGCTGCATCACAGAATAGCAACCAGGAGGACAATCAGACTGGCCGTGGAGATGTACAACTTTCAGAAAATGGACAGCTTAACCTTTCCACAGAGGACTTAAAAATCCATCTGCAGTTAAAGAGACTTGAGCAAGAGGCCAAGGGTTTGGAAATAGATACAGCAGAGAGACTGAGACATCTTGAGGTTGAGGAAAATGAGAAACTGCAATGTCTGGAAGCTAAGGAGAAGGAAAGGCAGAGGCAATATGAAAAGGAGATGCTGACTATTCACCAGGGTCATGGAGGTAATGGGGAAGGGAGTAACCGGACCCCAGAAGCAACAAAGGTCAGTAAATTTCTGACACAGTTTACAGAGGGGGATAATTTTGATAGTTTCATTCATATGTTTGAGAGGGTATGTAAACAGTATAATGTTGACCAAGGGATCTGGTTATGGTTCCTAAGCCCCTTACTCCATGGTAAAGCTGTAACTGTAATTTTTAATCTGTCTGACACTGATTGTTTAAATTACAATGTTGTAAAGAACTGTTTTCTAGAATATTTTAAGTTAACACCTGAAGCTTTTAGGAAAAAATTTTGTGAGCATAGACGCGAGGCAGATGAAAGTGTGTGTGAATATGTTGCTGAACTAAGCACTTATTTTCATAGGTGGGTGAGTGGATGTCAGATCACCACTTTTGAAGGGCTGTCAGACCTTTTGGTGCAGGGAAAAAGCCCTTAGTACTTTGCCTGAGGACATGAGAATCTGCTTAGCTGATAGACAATGCACTACTGCAGATGAGTTGGGGATGAAGGAAGACCTATACCTAGCAAGCTGGGCATCACTACAGAGGAAAAGGTCACCTAGCGCTGCTCATGAGTCTTAAGGAAACCCATGGTGGGCAGCCCAGACTGCCCCAAAGGTCTATCAGTAGCAGGTTAAGCCACTGGTCCAGGTACACGTCCAGGACAAAGGGTTAAATGTTTTAAATGCAACCAGTGGGGCCAAGTAGCATATAGATTTCCACGGAGGGAAGGTGAGGAACAAAAGGTGGGAGAGCCAGTAAGTGGGAATGACAAAATGCCAACAGTAGGTTGTCTCAAGACAACAAGGGTACCATACTACCACCCTGCAGATGCCCTGATAGGGAATGATTTTGATAATGCAGTACCGTGTGTTCATGCAGTTACACGCAGTCAGGCTTGGAGACAAGCATGTGGGTCTGGTAGGCTGGTGGAGACCCAGACAGACTGCACACTTGAAGCCAGGACTGAAGAGGTGGTTACTTCAGGGAAGGAGCTACCCTGTAGCAGTGAGACTGAAGGTGAGCAACAGCTGCTTGTGGGCACTGATGTTCCCTTTGACAGAGTGACTGCAAGGGCAGAGGTGAGTAGTAGTACCCAGGCTGACATTGAGGCATCACTGTCAGAGGATACCAGACTTCTTGTTGAAGGGGTAGCAATGTCCCACAAGTTATCCCCCTACCCAGCCAAGCAGTGTTACAGGAGTTTGGGGGCAAGCTCACTGGGAAACCAGGGTGCACCCACCTGGTGCAACACCATGTGGATACAGGACCCCAAAGACCTATTAAGCAGGCCCCTTATAGGGTGCCTGAGAGAGTCAAAAAGACTCTGAGGGAGGAAATACAGGAAATGTTGGAACTAGGGGTAATGCAGGAGTCCAGCAGTCCCTGGGCCTCCCCAGTGGTGCTGGTACCAAAGAATGATGGCAGTACCAGGTTCTGTGTGGACTACAGGAAATTAAATAGTCACACAGAGTCAGATGCATACCCCATGCCCAGGACAGATGAAGCCCTAGAACAGCTGGCTGGGGCTATATATGCTACCACCATTGATCTTACTAAGGGTTACTGGCAGGTGACCTTGACTTCCGGTGCTAGAGAAAAGTCAGCCTTTTTGACTCCTTTTAGCTTGCAGGAGTTCACAAAGATGCACTTTGGGGTGAAAAATGCCCCCAGCAACTTTCCAGAGGCTGGTAGATCATATCCTAGCAGGAGCATGAGATTTTGCCCTTGCTTACCTAGATGATATTGCCATCTACAGCCGTTCCTGGCAAGAGCACCTTCAGCATGCCAGGGAGGTGCTGGGTAGACTACAGAGAGCAGGGTTGACCATTAAGCCAAGCAAATGTCAGGTGAATATGGCAGAGGTCTCCTACCTGGGACATAGAGTGGGGAGTGGTAAGATCAGGCCAGAACCTGCCAAAGTGGAAGGCATTCAGGCATGGCCTGCCCTGTTACGAAAAAGCAGGTGAGGGCATTTTTATGGACAGCAGGGTACTACAGAAAGTTTTTCACAAACCTGCCAAGGAAAAACAGGCCAGATAAGGTAGTGTGGACCCCAGCATGTGAGTAGGCATTTCAGAAGCTTAAATGAGCTTTGAGTGGATGCCCTGTGTTAGCCAGTCCAGATTTCCGCAAAGAATGTTTTGTGCAGGTGGATGCTTCAAACCATGGGGTGGGGGCTGTACTTAGCCAGGTTTCTTCAGAGAAACCAAAATCGCCACTGATTGTAAAGACAGTCACAAAGCATTCTATAGCTATGTCAAGAATCTCAATGGCAACACTCAGATCTGCTCTGAGTTACAGCATAATGGCACTAAATATACAGACCCAACTGATAATGCCAACATCCAGGCAGATAGGTTCAGTGCTAACTTTACCCCCCTCTCACCCCCTAAAGAGCCCATCTCTATACCGGAAGAATGCAAAGTTCCTGTAATCACAGCTGCACAGGTAAAAACCACACTCTCCAAAGCCAAGAACACAGCATCCATGGGACCAGACAACATCCCAGGCTGCGTTCTACACTAACTAGAGAATGAACTGGCACACCACCTAAGTACCATGTTCAATCATAACCTCACTTCAGGCTTTGTGCCTGCTGAATGGCGCACAGTGATGGTTATCCCACTCCACAAGGAGGGAGCCACCACGGACCCTGGGAACTACCGCCCCATTAGCCTGATGAGCCTGGTCTGCAAAGCCATGGAACGTATCATCATGGAACTTATAAACAAAGACATTGGTAATCTCCAAACTCTGGACCCCACCCAGTTCGGGTTTGTAAAAGGCAGATGATGTCTCCTAAACCTGATAGACTTCTTTGAAGCAGTCACCAAAGCCGTAGCCAAGGGTAAGGTGGTTCACACAGCCTATCTAGATCTTGCCAAGGCTTTTGACACCATCCCCCACTCTGGAATTATAGATAAACTCACTAACCTAGGTATAAATCCCTATGTCACAAGATGGGTTGCCAACTGGCTCACTGAAGAACCCACACTGTGAAAGTAGCAGACTCCAAATCCGACTTCAGACCAGTGACAAGTGGAGTACCACAGGGTTCAGTCCTGGGTCCTCTCCTGTTTGGTATCTACTTCTCTGAAGTAAAGGCTAACACAGAAGGTCTTTGGTTAACGAAGTTCGCAGATGACTGCAAACTAGGAGCCATAATCGAAACTCCTAACGATGTGAACATCCTACAAAAGGGCCTCAATGAGACAGATGCGTGGAGTCAAAGCCATGGCCTCAAGCTCAATGCCAAAAAGTGCATTGTCATCCCCTTTGGTAAAAACTCTGTACCCATGAACTACAACATAGGTGGTAGTATACTTAACACCAAAAGTGTGACAAGAGACCTTGGGACACAGGTGGATAGTAGGCTCTCCTTTGATAATCACATTGCCACAGTAGTCAGGAAATCCTTCTATGTGGCACACCTCATCACAAAAGGTTTCTCATCCAGAAAAAAAGAGGTCATTGTTCCCCTCTACTCATCACTCATTAGACCCATTATAGAGTACAATGCCCCTTTTAGTATGTACCTCACAAGACATCTACAACAACTGGAAAGGCCACAGAAATACCTCACAAAGAGGATTACCAGCCTCAAACAGATGCCCTATGCAGACCGTCAAAAAAAACTCCAGCTTTACTCAGTTGCATATCGCCTACTCAGAGGTGATCTCTGCCTAACATACAAAGCTATGTCAAACCCAGAGCTGTTGGACATGCTCCACTTAAAGAAATCCCTCTGAGCTACACGCTCTAGGGACCTAAACCTTGTCACCACAATAAACAGAACATGCCGGAGGGATAGATTCCTGACCCAGAGACTTCCCATACTCTGGAATAAACTACCTATCTATATCAAACAAAGCTCCTCATTAGCACTCTTCAAGAAAAATTTTGATGACTGGATGGGAAATAGGAAATTCACCCCGAGGATCACCTCAGTGGCACAGGAAAATAATTTTCTTGGGTGGCAAAAGCCAGGGTGCCTTTTTGGCTGGGCTTGTATAGGCCCCAGGGCTGATAGCCTAGTACCTACCTATAAACCTATGAAGGAACAGTACCCACTGGTTTATTTCAGTTATATGTTCCAACCCAGGGAAGAATGCTATGCAGGTGTAGAAAAGGAATGCCTAGCCATAGTGTGGGCACTGCAGAAGCTTCATCCTTATCTGTATGGAAGGAAATTCACTACAGTTACAGACCACAATCCTCTAACATGGCTACATTGGGCCAGCCAGCAAAATGTCAAGTTACTAAGGTGGAGCCGAGGATTGCAAACATATGATATGACAGTGTAGCACCGCAGTGGGATTAGTAATGCCAATGCAGATGGGCTCTCAAGACAGGGAATGGGGTAAGGTATTCACAGATATACTCAACCCTCTCAAGCAACATTTCACAAGGGTCAGTTGAAAAAGTAGCTTGAGTTTTCGGGGGAGGGGAGTATTGTGAGGCTGCCAGACCAGGTATCTAGAATTTTCTAAATAATCATATGTCATTTGTGAATATTAATATGATCCATATACTTGTCTTACAAATGTAAGTAAAGTATATGTTATGTGTATATTAAATTACTGGTGCAGAAGTGTGTGCTGAACTGTATGTTATGTACTGAGATTCAAGAATGTAACCACATGTATCCTACTGGGAAAGAGCAGAAATGTATATGGACTATGTGCTTGTGCAAATGTGTATTTTCATGGCAGAAGTTGGAACATACAGAGTTAATTTGTAAATAAGTTAAAAGCATTTTACGATGTGCTATAAAAAAGTTAGTTTCAGTGCAGCAAGCAGACTCAATGTCTAGAGTTAGGGGTTTCCTATTGTCTTGAAACAGAAATAATTACTAGGTTTCAAATGCAAAGTATTTTTATTGCTCTGTTACTTCCTAGCAGCTGCACATCTGAGAGATAAGAATTTCTGACACAGAGATGCTGGTTTCTGTTAGCCTGGAAACTGAAGGCAGGTGACAAAGAATTATGTCATCCAGCTGATCCAGCAGTAATGTTTTGATATTAATTTGGGAACTCTCTCAGAGACTGGGCATTTTGTATTTGTCTTTGGACCTTGAAACATCATCCTTAAAGCAATACTATGGAGTTTGTATTTATACTTATATACAATTAGAGTGTTAGTGTGGTTGAACCGTTTGGCGATTGATTGTGCATATTCCTGTCTGGAGAAGCCTTTAGTCTGGGTGCTTGCTATTCCTGAAGTACATTTCTAAGTTCCTAATGTACTGTCAT
This sequence comes from Protopterus annectens, assembly GCF_019279795.1. Lineage (NCBI taxonomy): Eukaryota > Metazoa > Chordata > Ceratodontiformes > Protopteridae > Protopterus > Protopterus annectens. The sequence goes on from NC_056747.1 coordinate 27,736,960, forward strand.
CTGATATGGCAGACAGAGCAGTTACCAAACAGCCTGTTATGTCTTAGGTTGAGTCCTCTGGAAATCATCTTGCACTGCATGAAATCTGATGTTTGTATATTACAGCCGAGTGACATCTACAGGCATTTCTGCAGTTACCTCCTACTGCTCCTCTAGGCGTCAAATATTGCCTGCTCATATTTGCATTAATAATTCCAAAACCATGTTACATACAAGGTATCAGAATATTTTATCTTGAAGCATACATGTTGGCAAACACAATTGCATTGATATATGAATTCTGTCAGTGACTATATGTTAGTGCTGTAAGGTGATAACTTAATTTTTTAAAGGCTGAAGCCACACCCACTGGGAGTTAAAGGTACACACTCAAAACAGCTCTCCTGGAGGGAATAAGTTAACAGTATAATTAAGTGTGTAATTTCAGTGTGAATAAAGGACTAACCATTCATCTTGAACTTTGGGCTGTGGTATTATTTTATTCATATTTTGAGGAGGAGAGTGGAGTTTGGTTCGATGTTTTGATATTAAGTTGGGAAAACTCTCAGAGAATGCATTTTGTATTTGTGTTTGAACCTGGAAACATCCTTTCATCAGCACTTGCCTTGCTAATAGTAAGTAACCAGGGTACAGTAATCTCTCATAGATATAGATAGGAATATAGTAAAGATTAGTTTAGAAGTTTTCTGCATTTATTTGAGACTGTCCTGCAATGTTGTTTTAAAATATTTCCTGTGATTCTGAACTCTGTTGTCACTGTACTGAGTTATTGAGCATTTTATTGTTCTTTTTTATTATTAAATATATTTAAACCTTTTAATTGTGGCTAGTTTGTTTTGAGATATTTAAGCTCTTAGAGTATCTTGCATATGTATTTGGTGACACTGCATAGGCCACTCCAATAGTCTTGAAAGTATTGGTCACACTTACCATTTAGATAATAGTAACATTACACAGTAAGATGGGACACCCTTTGGGAAGAGCCTTAATGTAGCTGGCAAGGGGTTCTGGTGGCAGTGTTAACTATATTATGGCCTGGGCAGAAGGGGGCATAGTGAGTAAACCTGTGCCAGCCTTTCCCAGGTGTGTGTCTGTGTATAAATCAAATCTCAGTGTGTGTGTGCATGTGTTTGTGTGTGTGTGCATGTGTGTGTGTCTTTGTCAGCTACTTGGACAGGAACACGAAGCAGTGAATGGACAGAGAGTGCTGGGAGGACTTGGCTTGGAACCCTGGCTAAGGACTCATCTCTATAGCTGTGCTATTGGGGATCGGGAGAAACCAGACTGACTGTGATCTCTGTGTGCTCTTAAGGGAAATTGTACTTTACTGTGTGTGTACTTGTCAGCTTCCCAATGTGTATGTCCCTCACTGGTGCAAGTGGTGAGGATTGAGGCTCCTTGATTACTGGGTCAGTGCAGGGGTGTCACAGAAGCATCTAAGGAAGTGTGAATATATAAAGAAAACCTAGATATTTTTGAAAAGGATAAAAAAGAAATATGTACATGGGAAAGAAAGAGAGATTTGATATGGTGCAATATTTATGCAAAGTTGAAAGCCAAATTAATCAATATAAAAAGGCAGCACCAAAGATATTCAAAGTGAAATACCGGCAAATGCATCCAGATATGGAACATTTTGCAATAAAAAAATAATATCACAAAGAGGGAATGTAGAAAAGAAGATTAGTAAAGTAGAAGTTAAAAAAATAGAAGTTGAAGTTATGGAGTGCCTGCGAAGTGAAGAATTTGCTGTAGAAGGTCTAACACAGGGTAAATCACAGCATGATGGAGTGAGTCCCCAACGTAAGGAGAAACAGAAAGATCAGGAGACATGTGAAGAAGAAATATAGACATGGGAAAGGAAAAGAGATTTAATATGGTGTAATATATATGCAAAGGGGAAAGCAAAACTAACCAATACAGAAAGAGTAACGGCAAAGACATTTGAAAAGAAATACAGGCAAAGGAATCCGGACATGGAAAACTTTACAATACAAAAAATAAGAAGACAAACAGGAAAAGTAGAAAAGGAGATCAGTAATGGAGAAGTCAAAGAAATAGAAACTGAGGTTATGGAGCACCTGTGAAGTTAAGAATTCAGTGTAGAAAATCTAACTGAAAAAGCACAACAGCAGGAGAGAGCAGTAGACATCCAAATTAAGGAGAAACCAGTGGAACGGGAAGCAATAGGTCAGTTGTCATATGAAGATATTATGGAGCTTTCCACAGGAAACCAGTATAAATGTTCACTTGAGGCCAGACAGCAAGGAAAGGACCAGGAAACTGTGGAAACTCTGATGCAGTCAATGTTGAGGAGTGAAAGGCCAGTGAGTTCCATTATGACAGAGCAACAGGTGACACAGGATGAAATTGAAGAGAACTTTCTAAAGAATGCCTGCAGGAAATGGAGAACAAAAAAGTTGGCCTCAGTTTAGAATAAAATGAGCTAAGAAAAGAGTTGTTTGATTTAAGAGAAACAGACATATTAAGGTGAATGAAAGAAATAGACTGCAGAAGGTCAATAAAACCCCAAAAGTTAGAAGCTTGAGAAAACAACTGAACACAATAATTAGGACTGTCTATAGACATCCTGCTCGTCCTCCATCATTTTCCCCTAGCTCACCTCAGGAACTCCCTGCCACCTCTTATTCAAACTACAGATGACCACTCTACCTTTAAGACCCTGCTTCATCTCCATCTCAAACCCCTCTGGGAATGTTCCTGCTCTCATCCCACATGACTCGCCTCTTTTTTCCCCATTTCTCACGCCTTTACTTCTCTGCTCTCTTCATCACACTGAGCGTCTCTGACTACGGCCATCTTTATTCTTTTCCTTTGCTCCCACTCTTGTCCTACTTTTTTTTATTGTCCCCACTCTTCTTCGATACAACAATTACCACCTCTTATCCCCCCGTCCTACTTTAACACTGTAAGATTTCATGTAGAACTGTAATGCCAACCCTGTGTTATTTCACATTCTAACAGGAATATGCAGCAATGGGTTTTTCTTATTTTAATTGACTTTTGTGTGTGTGTGTGTGTGTGTGTGTGTGTAAAATTTTATCTTTTGCTTTTTGACTGTATTTTTTCTGCAATCGTGGAATTTTTTCATGTTGTGTAAGACCATCATTCTTCAATAGTATTACATAAATGTAAATGCATTGTCTTCATATTATATTGTTATTACATAAATGTAAATGCATTGTCTTCATATTATATTGTTATTACATAAATGTAAATGCATTGTCTTCATATTATATTGTTGTTATTACATGCATGTAAATGCATGGTATTCATATTATATTGTTATTACATAAATGTAAATGCATTGTCTTCATATTATATTATTGTCATTGCATAAATGTAAATGCATTGTCTTCATATTATATTGTTGTTATTGCATAAATGTAAATGCATTGTCTTCACATTATATTGTTGTTCATGGAGCTTTTCTTCTTGGGACTCCATTGAAAACGGGCTCTTCTTGGCCCAATGGACTATCCCGGTAAACAGACTGTAAAATAAAATAAATAAATAAATGTGATATATCAGAAGTAAACAGGATATATCACTGTGCAGCTAAGTTAATAACAGGTAAAATTCTACCACAAGAACATAGGGTAGTAAGGGAAAGGAAGGGGAGAAATCGAATACCATCATGGAAGTATCGAATAGGGAAAACTATGAAGCAGTTAAGACAAGAAGTGTCACTATTAGAAGAGTATAGAAGAGGAAATAGTTCAACAAAAATACACAGAAAGATAGACTTTATAAAAGCAATGCACAATATTATAATGGATCAGGATCTATCATGCACTATCGCCAATAATAAACTAAAAATATCAGCACAGGGGAAAGACTTAGAAGATATACAGATAAATATAAAGGAAAAGTACAAAATAAGCAATTTATTGATGACCCCAAAATGTTTTATAGAGAATTGGGAAACAAGGTAAAATGAATTAAAAGACCGTCAAAAAAAGAAGAAATAGATACATTCTGGAGCCGTATCTATGAAGATCCTGTGGAACATAACAAAGATGCTAAATGGACAGAAGTAAAAGAAAGAATAAGAAGTTTAAAGGTACAGGATATGAAATGGGATGAAATAACAGCCAGAGAGATTGAAACAATGTTAAGAAAAGCCTCTAATTGGAAAACCCCAGGCCCAGATGCAGGACCTAACTTCTGGTTAACAGTATTAATATCTTTGCATGATGATTTAGTCATGAGTAAGAACTATTTATATGTGCACCCAGAACAGGCACCAACCTGGCTAGCAACAGGAAAAACAATTCTCCTACTTAAGAGTGAACATGTAAGCTACCTTAAAATTATAGGCCACTAACTTGCCTCCCGACAACATATAAACTATACACTGGAATTGATACCGACAGAGTTTATAGTCATTTAGAAGAAAACTCAATTATGGCAATAGAAAAAAAAGGGGGCAATAAAAGAGAGTCATTTGGAACAAAGGATCATTTATTATTAAATAAAGTTATAGTGGAGAACTGTAAAAAGGGGAAGAATCTAAGTATGGCATGGATTGACTACAAAAGAGCATTTGACAGTATCCCACATTCATGGATAAAAAGAGTGCTTAAAAATGTATAAGATACACCCTACACTGGTAAATTACATCACAGCAACCATGAAAAAGTGGCAAACCACTTTGCAGTTAAGCCATGATGAAGGGCAAATTATTATTCCAGGGATAAAAACCAAAGGGGGATATTCCAGTGTGACTATCTGTCACTGTTGCTCTTTTGACTTGCCCTTAATCAAATACTCTGTCTGCTTAACAGATTAGGTCATGGTTATAATTTGGCTCCCAGAAAGCAACAAAGTGTAAAGATTTCTCATCTTCTCTTTGTCAATGATTTAAAACTGTATAGCTCAGCAGATGAGGAAATGAAAGCACAACTGCAAGTAGTCAAAACTTTTTCAGATGATATAAGAATGTCCTTTGGTCTTGATAAATGTGCAAAAGCAACCTTTAAAGCAGGAAAACTGCAACGCCAGGAAAACATCAGTTTGGGACAAGAATGTGATATAAAAGAACTTGAGCAAGAGTGAGTGGATAAACATTTGTGATTTGATGAAGGATCAACAATAAAACATGAACAAATACAAATAAAACTTGGTAAGGAATATTTTCGAAGACTTAAATTAATCATGAGAACAGCGTTGACATCTAGGAACAAAATTCACACTATAACCCAATTTGTTCTTCCTGTCACAACTTACAGTTTTGGAGTGGCTGACTGGCCCCAAAAGGTGTTGGATAGATTAGACAGGAAAACAAGAAGGATGTTTCATATTCATCAAATGATTTATAAAAATCAGTGCATACCAAGATTATATATTTCATGTTCCGGAGGTGGTATGGGGCCTCCTTGAAAATGATTACATCATCATGGGACTGCACACATATCTGCTGACCTCACAAGACCCAAACATAGTACAAGTTTTGAGAATAAATCAAAGATGACTTCCCTTCTTAGTCTAGCAGAAGCATATCGGCATCAAGCAGAACGGAAATCAGACCAGAAGTAGATAGAAATCAGGGAGCAACTGAATGTGTCAAAGAACAAAAGAAAGAATATAAGGTAAACAATTAGATGAGAAGGCAAGAAATGTGAAAAAATGCATAAATATAGTTGAAAGTATAGAAAACTCCAGGAAGAACTTCATGTTGATCAGGACTGAACACAGGAATGGTTAAGGAGAGGCAAATTCAAACCAAAAGATGAAAGGTTAATAGTGGCGGCACAAGACAGTGGGCTACGTACACGCTGGTTTACAAAGTCTATCAAACACGTGGGAGATAAAGACAAATGTAGATTTTGTAAAACAGAATTGGAAACAGTCACACACCTGGGTGCTTGTTGTGACATACTAATGGCAGAAGGACTGTATACTGAAAGGCATAATAATGTGGCAAGACTGTTGCACTGGGGATTGGGCAAACATTATGGTATTGAAGTGGTTGAAAAACACTGGAAACATGAGCCACAAAAGCATCCTAGAAAATGCTGAAGTTTACTTCACATGGGATCATTTATTACCAACAGTTCAAAAGACAAGTTCATGAAAAAAAAATGAAAGCAGCATTGATCATTGAAATCGCTATACCCAGTGGCTACAGTGGCTTGCGTACAGAAAGACACAAAGTTATACAATATCAGGATTTGCAGGCAGAAATGAGAGCAGACAGTTCTAATAGTAGTAGGAACAACGGGGTCTTATAAAAAACAAATTTACAATCATACTCAGATACATTACCGATAGATGTAACTCCATATGAATTGCAGGAGGAGTCATTTCTAGGCATATTACAGGTGCTGTGAAGAGCACTTCTGGCTAACATCAAAGACTGAAACAATACTAATTTCATGAACTTGAATTACACCTTGAATTAAGAATGGGCTCCATTCCTATCATGGTATCAAAAGCCCAAAAAGATTTGGAGAAATTAAAAAAGATTATTACTATTTGGGTTGACAGGTTGAAAGTGTTTTTTGCTCAGTGCTGAAGTTACTGTATTATATACTGCTGTACTATGTTAACCTTTCGCAGAGGCACACATATTAAACAGGTAAAGGTAGAATCTGACTTTCTGTCAGTGAGAAACCAGGGAAAATAATAAGGCTCATAAAATATTTCTAATTCCCTGCAGAACGGAATCACACACACACACACACACACACACACACACACACACACACACACACACGCACACATGCATGCGCTCACACACACACAGACACACACAGAAATACACACACACAGAGACACACAGAAATACATGCACACACACACACACACACACACACACACACACACACACACACACACACACACACACACACAGAAATACACACACACAGAGACACACAGAAATACATGCACACACACACACACACACACACACACACACACACACACACACACACACACACACACACACACGCACACACACACAAACACACACACACGCAGACACACACAGAAATACACACACACACAAACGATTTTGTGTAGTGCTCAGTCCAGGATGCATCTACAGTCACTAGTTTAAGATGAATGTTTAAGGTATAAACAGCAGATAAAACTACAAGTTGTCTGAGGATGCACTGCAATCTCATTACGCAGCTGCTGTAAATGCAGAATGGAAAAGGTTAAGTTATTGTAATTTGGAGATAACCAATACCATTGTATACAGCACATTAGGGAATAGAAGTATTCCCCAGTTTATTAACATCAAGGCTATTCTCTGAGGTTTTAATAGCATAATAAGAATAATTTATTCCTAAAACTGACGTGGATTACGGCATAGAGGGATAATCACCATTACTGAGTTATGCGAGATGCTTTTAAAATGATTGATTTACTTTTATAGTTTATGCATTTGCATACTCATTGCATACTGGTGTGTTATAAATAACTGTCAGGGTCTAATGCTGAGGAATTGGTGTCACTTTCCAGAGAGAATGAATATGATAGTTCACAGAATTTGTAAAGGCCTACTTTACCACTGTGATGGGGAGTTTGCACTCTTAGCTGAGTAAAGTGTCTTGTTTTGTAAACCTTTGATAGCACATTAGTCCTTCCTAAAAAGTTCCAGTTCTGTGTTTAAAGAATAAGGGGTAGCCCTGAGGGAACAGACAAAAACATTTCTCTTTGCTGTGGTAGAACTGTAAAGTGGAAATAGACTTGAGTGACAAGAGTGGGTCACAGAAGGAAAGGACTGCATTTCCACTGGGGATTGTCCTCCTTAGCTGGATCAAGAAAGAAGGAAGGAGTGCTAAACTGGAAGGCATGGAAAGCTTTCCTTTCATCATCCATAAAACAGGCAGGATTCTGAAATTTTATGTCACACCATCACTGCTTGTTGTACTCCTCAGACACATGGAGTTTGTTGTGCACAAAACTGTCTGTCGCTTAATAAGACACTTCTTATAAGGTTCTAATCCCTGGTGGTACTGGTTTCTTATTCTTAAAGTCATTAGACAGATATCAGAAATTTTAGTCAGCGGGCAATGAGTAGAGCTCTTAAGTGCAGAAATATTGCCTGAAATGGAACAATGGAACAATGCTTGCAGTAAGTGACAAAAGGTTTCACACAACAATCCTCACCCATTGATGCTAATAAAAAGGAAAATGGAAAGAAACTAAAGAATTTTAAATAGAGTTAAAGCAAACATTCTGAATACAAAATAATGACTGTAAATATAATCAGAAATGTGATTGCATAATGTGTTTTAAATGCAACATGAAGGAAAGAGAACTTCGGATCTCTTTAGCTTTTAAATATTTATTGTGTACCCCTGAACAAGTGATTCTCTGTCTTTGTATAAGTAAATGCAGTCTGCTTTAATAGACTGTTTGCACTTAAACATCTATCCCACATTCATTTGTTATTGTATACTGTGCTTTGTTATAATAATAATTCATATGACTGCTTTTAGAATCTCTTCTCATCACATAAAAAGCCATGCCATTAAGGGCTAGGTATACTAAAAAATAAATAGAAAACACCCAGCTGCAGCTTATTAAATATGCTCTTATAAAATGGACCAGCGGAGCTAAAAGCATATGTTTTATTACTTGTAATAATAAATGCTAGTCAAATGCAGAAAAACAAAGGCAAGTAAATTAAGCAAATAGCAAGAAAAGAAGAAAACTGAAGTTACATTAGCAGAACAGACTAGAAGTTAACAATAGATTATTCTGTGTGCTTTTATGTACCCACTAATGGAAAATAACCTCTCTTGGAGCTTGTCCTTACTAATAGGAAAACATTTTGCACCATCCCTTGCGTATGTTTATCATTTGTTAAGTCAAACCATAAAGCAGTCTCCTTCAAAATAAAACTGAAACCAAAGATCACTTCAACCCAACGTACGTTTAAAAATGTCTTAAAGACAAACTACCTACCCCTAAGTCATATATTGGCAAGCTTTAAATCTCCACCAAACCCAGCTAACTCCACTGAAAACACAGAAATGTACACCACCAAACTGTACCAGTATGAAAGGAAATGCACAGATGCAGCTGTACCCTGTAAGGACAAGTGCAGGGCAAACCCCAGAAACAAACCCACATGGTAGAACCATAATATAAACAAGCTTTACAATAAAAGGAAAATAATTCTCACCAAAGTAAGAGGAGTAATTCTCAGAATGTTGGAGCCCCTGTCACTGAAGTAAACAAAAAGCTTAATAAAATCCATCAAAGCAAAATCAAAAGCTAAAATTAAAACCAAAAAAATGACAAGGCCTATTTTAGTTGTCTTTGTAATCTCAAATGGGTAACGCGGAAATGAGCTGAGCTAATTGTGACAATGTTACTGAGGCTGATGATATAGCAAACCTACTGGCTGATAACTTTAACTCTAAATTTACCCCTCTCTCCCCTCTGTCTGCCCCTCAAGATATACCTGAAATGGGCTCGCCTTTAGCTATCACACAAGACCAAGTCCTAAAAGTGGTATCAAAAGCTAAAAATACTGCATTGATGGTTCCTGACAATATCCCTGGATGCATCTTAAATTAGATGAAGCATGACTCAGTCACACCCCTAACAACAAGAAGCATGATTCAGCCACACCCCTGACAACATGAAGCATGATTCAACCACACCCCTGACATGAAGCATGATTCAGCCACACCCCTGACAACATGAAGCATGATTCAACCACAACCGTGACAACATGAAGCATGATTCAACCACACCCGTGACAACATGAAGCATGATTTAGCCACACCCCTGACAACATGAAGCATGATTCAACCACACCCGTGACAACATGAAGCATGATTCAGCCACACCCCTGACAACATGAAGCATGATTCAGCCACACCCCTGACAACATGAAGCATGATTCAACCACACCCGTGACAACATGAAGCATGATTCAGCCACAACCGTGACAACATGAAGCATGATTCAGCCACACCCGTGACAACATGAAGCATGATTCAGCCACACCCCTGACAACATGAAGCATGATTCAAACACACCCGTGACAACATGAAGCATGATTCAGCCACACCCCTGACAACATGAAGCATGATTCAGCCACACCCCTAACAACATGAAGCATGACTCAGCCACACCCGTGACAACATGAAGCATGATTCAACCACACCCGTGACAACATAAAGCATGATTCAGCCACACCCATGACAACATGAAGCATGACTCAGCCACACCCCTAACAACATGAAGCATGACTCAACCACACCCCTGACAACATAAAGCATGATTCAGCCACACCCCTGACAACATGAAGCATGATTCAACCACACCCGTGACAACATGATGCATGATTCAGCCACACCCCTGACAACATGAAGCATGATTCAGCCACATCCCTAACAACATGAAGCATGATTCAACCACACCCGTGACAACATGAAGCATGATTCAGCCACACCCCTAACAACAATATTCAATCTCAGCCTCCATACAGGTTTTGTACCAAGTGAATGGAGAACAGCTACAGTCATTCCCCTGCATAAGGGAGGACCTTCTTCAGATCCAGGCAATTACAGATCCAGAGGTCTGACCAGCCATGTTAAAGGCTTATTGTGTAACCAATCAGTCAGCACATAGGGAACCTCCAAACAATGGAGCCATCTCAGTCTGGATTTGTCAAGGGCAGGTCTTGCTTTTTTGAATAGGTCATCAAAGCAATGGATGAAGGCAAAATGATAGACACTGCATAACTCATCCTGGCCAAAACGTTTGACACAATTCCCCACTTAGACATAGTATAAAAGCTAAATAGACTGAAAATAACCCCCTGAGCCACCTGCTGGATTGTCAACTGGCCCACAGACAGGATGCAGGAAATCAAAATAGGGGAAGTTACCTCAACAAAGATACCAGTCTCCAGTGGAGTCCCCAGGATTCTGTGCTGGGACCTCTCCTGTTTATCATCTACATTTTTGAAGTAACAGCTAATATCAAAGGGTTCTGGCTGACTAAGTTTGCAGATGACTGCAAGCTAGGAGTAGTTATTGAATCACCAAATGAGTTAGCCATCCTGCAGGAAGGTGTGTCCCAAATAAACAACTGATGCTAGAATTATGGACTGAAACTAAATGCCCAAAGATGCATTACTGCATCCTTTGGGAATTCATCTACCTCAGAGAACTACCCCACTGACTATACATCCCTAAGAGTTGACCCAGTTGTTCAGGATTTGGGAACTTATTGTGCACAGTGACCTAACTTTACACCAACATAAGTACACTGTTGTAAGAAAGTTCTTCTATATTGCACAGCTTATAAACAAAGGAATTGTGTTTAGATCTCGGAATGTCATTGTTCCTCTTTACTCAGCCCTAATTTGGCCAGTCACTGAGTATAATGCCCACTTTAGCATATATCTGTCCAGACACATGCAACAAATAGAACACCTACAGAGATACCTTACTAAAAGGATACAAGGCTTAAACAACATCTATCTAAAATATTGCTTCTGGGATAGCTTGCAGAATTACATCATTTCTTGTCATCTGACTGCTAGTTCCCAGGCCAAACAACTACTGATGAAGCTGGCAGTATTTAGCATCTACCTGTAAAAATATACAGATAAGGGCTTCTCCTCAGATCTTTTGCAGATGCTGGAAGTCATAAAACAATTGTATTCCTTTATGCTTTCACGACTAGTTATTAATTTGCCCTAAAGACAATACAGAACATTTCCTAGTACAGACATTGTGTCTCTTGCTGCATTGAAAACTGAAATATACTATCTTTTATGGCCTAGCCATAAAGTAATTTAATTGAAGTTGTTTTACTAAAATGTACTAGACTGAGGTTAACCTCCTGAATCCCAGTTTCCACTGTTAAAATGTATACATTTAAACAGTTACAACAGCACATGTACATTTCTATTCTTTTCCAGTAGTGCACACTGTGGTTAGATTTCAAACAGCACTTTGCAAACACCTTTTCAACACACATGTCTGTACAAGCAGTTTGATACACACATGACATACTGTTCTAATACATTTGTAACACAAGCATCTTATATAAATCATTTTGATATTCACTAACAGCATATAATTATTTACAAAATTCCAGCTAGCTGGGCTAGCAGTATATCACTTCTTCACAATAATAATTAAAAGCATGGGAGAAAAGAGAAAAAAAAGAAAGAGTTGTGAGTTAAGAGGATGCTGGTGAGGAAGCAGTATGATTTGAAATAAGAGAAGAGAGTTTATTGTTATAGAAAGTGAAAGAGGAGTTAGGAGGAGGATTGAGGAAGAAGAGAAGAGATTTGGTATGTAGTACAATGTGGGCAAAGAAAGAAAGTAGGAATACAGCTGCAGTGAAATGTGTGAAACAGAGCCCTCCCTGACCCTCTTCAAAAGTAACCTAGATGAATGGATAGCTGACTGCAAATTCACTCCTTGGGTGGTGCCTATGTCCCTCCTGGACAGAGGAAGTCAGTTTTAACTATCATAGACCCTTACCTCTGCGATATTCACTCAACCACTGACAATTGGGGCAACTTAGGATAAATAGTTAGGCTTGTAAGGGCTCTAGGACTATTAGCCTAGTAGCCTGCAATGAACCTATGAAGTATTTACAAGAGCAGATCCATATTACTTATATACCGACTGGTATTGTTACTTTATATTTTGTTATGACATGTTGTCATATCGTGTTATATCATGCAACATTATCTCATATTATGCTCTGTTGTATTGTGTTATGGTTTTTATCTTGTGTTAGGTTGTCTCAAGCCATGTTGTACTATAATATACCATATTTTTAAATTTCCAGAAAAGTACAAATGGAAATTCCTCATAGTAAAAATGGCAGAAAACAAGGTTTTTTAACTTCTTTTGAATAAAGTGACAAAACTCAAGACTTCTGTTCTTGCAAGCTGTTCATGTGTATGACAGATGGACAGCTGATGGAGTAGAATCTGATACTTAGATGCGAGTGTACATTTTAAATAGACTGATGTGAATTTTAAACTATAACATTTCCTCTGAGAAGTGTGCATGCATGCCATCTGAAGTTAAGTATTACTGTAGTAATGACTGTAAATGTTCCTGCATTTTGTAACTGCCACCAAAAGTGACACCTGGACATTAGGATGTTTGTACAGACAGAAGCTGCTGCAAATAAGAAGGCTGACCCAGATGTAACGTGAGCACAAACACTTGTAATTCATGGTTTCCTAAAAACATCATTAAACTCAGCTAGTTTAAACTCCCCTAAACTATATTTGTCACTAATTAATCAATAAGACTATTTAAATTACAGGGAATTCTTTTTATAAAAGAAAATGATCTTATGAATATACTCAGAAGTATATTAAGTCAAAACTTAGTTTTTTGTTTTAATATTAGAATTTTTAGTAAATCTGAGTAGATATACTGACTGTAGTTTTGACTGCTATCTTGACATTTGAAAAACACCTCCCACAGTGTCAATGAAACAATCTAAAAAGATCCCTACAGAGCAACTTCATTTCTAATAAACGTTCTTCCTGTGGTTACAACCATGCACCTTCTCACATGCTCACATTTTTTTCAGCAGTAGCAACAACACAAGATTTAGCTAATCAGACTCAAGCAATTAGCACTTGCACTGGTCTTACAATAACTATTTGTAACTCTTAAGTGACCCAGTTTGCGAGGTCACATGTCAAGGTACTTCCCGTTACTTGCTTTACTAGTGCCACGCTAAAGGTGATTTAGTACTACGCTATTGCAGTGTTGCCACCAACTGCCCACACCTGGTACACTACATTTATTATTTATTTATTTATTTATTTGCAGTTGGTTTACCAGGATAGTCCATTGGGCCAAAAGAACCCGTTTTCAATGGAGTCCTGGGGAGAAAAGCTCCAATACAGACAAAATTAGGTGCATACAAAAATTACAAAAATTTACAAAAAAGAGATTGTACAGAGTAAAACATAAAACATTTAAGCTCACAATTCAAAAGCATTCAAATCAATACAGTATGATGAGGATAAATGAGAGGTAAGAAAATAGAAAGAGTAATGTGATATACATTTAGAGGAGTTATTCAAGCAGACATCAAATAACCTTACAGAGTAGATATACTGATGAAACATTAGGTTTGTTAGGTAGAGATACGTATCAAAAGTGTAAAGGATGATGAGATATAATAAATTTATGAGGGGAGGGAGCAAGAGCAATCCCATTGGGACCTCAGGTATGTATGGAGAGAGTTTTTGAATGTGTACCGGTTAGAGGTGGTACGAATGGATGGTGGGAGTGAGTTCCAGAGGCGGGCAAGGTTGAAGGATAGTAAGTGTTTACCTGGGGGATGAGATGGTTTATGGACTTCTAATAGGTTTTGATTGTTAGACCTTAATACTCTATTTGGTAGGTGCATTTTGAAGGCAGAAGACAGGGAGGGACAAAGAGAAGGACTAAGAATGAGCTTGTGAGCGAAAGTCAGCTGTATATAAGTGAGATGATTAGGTAGTTCGAGCCAGTTTAGGGTTTGGAGAGAGGAACAGTGGTGGGTGGAGGACCTGTGTCCATTTATGAATTTGGCGATTTTATTATAGCAGGAGGAAAGCTGTTTTTTAGAGAGGACTGAAGATTGGTCAGTAGTGGGGCCCCATAGAGAAGGGAGGGGATGAGAAAAGAGGAAGCGAGTGTGATTTTGGAGGAGCTTGTAAGGTACTGATTCTGACGGTAGAGCATACCTAGTTTTTGATGAGTTTTTAATATTTAGTTGTAGATGGGAGTTGTAGCTAAGCCTATTATCAATTTGTACACCTAGTAGCTTAGTTTCAGTCACTAGTTCAAGGGGTAAGTTATTTTGGCTGGTAATTGAGAAAGAGTTTATATTGAAGGAAGTGGATTTGGAGGGGTAAATACCATAAGTTTTGTTTCGGAGGCATTGAGTGCCAAGTGATTTATTTTCATCCACTGTTCGGTAATTGAAAAGCTTCCTGGGTAAGTGTTTGGAGCTGAGAGGAGGAGGTGGCAGAGCAGATAATGGTAGAATCATCTGCATATTGGATGATGTTTGCAAAAGGAATTGATTTGTGGAAATCGTTTATAAATATATTAAAGAGGAGGGACCAAGAATAGATCCTTGAGGAACTCCAGTGGGGTACTAAGGAAAGGGGAAGTGGCCTTTTCCATATTACAGCTTGGTTTCTATTTGATAGATAGCTAGAGAACCAATTTATGGAAGAAGGAGAGAGGTTAAGTTTTGACAGTTTGGTTAAGAGCAGATTGTGTGAGACAGTGTCGAAGGCCTTGGAGAGGTCAAGTAGTAGGGTAGAGACAATGTGGCGGAATCACGTGCTGTGTTAACAGTCTCAAGGAAGGATAAGAGGGCTGTCATAGTGCTGTGGTTTGGCCTGAATCCATGCTGTGTAGGAGTTATAAGGTTGTTGTCTAAGAGATGTGGCAAGAGTTGAAGGTGGACACACTTTTCCAGAAGTTTAGAAATAGGGGACAGGATAGCAATAGGACGAAAGTTGTTGATGCTACAATTGTTGCCTCCTTTGTGTAGAGGGATGATGAATGCTTGCTTCCACAGTTGGGGCACAGTGCATTCATGAATAGAGCAGTTGATTAGAATGCTGATGGGATAAGCAATAGCATCTGCAGCTATGCTTAGGAAGTAGGAGGGAATTGTGTCAGGGGCATTAGTGCAAGGCTTCAGTTTCTGAAGAAGTTTCTTTATAGTGGAAGTGGGTGTAGGTTTTAGTGAGAATAGAGAGGAATGTGGAGAGAGAGAGTTTGAGGGGTTTGAGAATGACGAAGCAGTTGGAGTAGTGGATAAGGTGGAAGATAGGCAGTGTGAGGTGGAATTGGGGATAGGGTTGTGGGTGGGAGAGGGAGGGGGTGTATTAGATAGTGAGGTGGGGCATGTGAAGGAGGAGGTGAGTTTGCTAATGGAGTCGATGAAAAAGAAGTTAAACTGTGTAGCTAAATCTAAGTCGGGACTGTTTGGGTCTGGGGTTGGGGTGTGAGGTTTGCTGGGGTTAAGGAGGGTGGATATCCCCTTCCAAAATCTTTGAGGGTTGGTTTTATTATTGTTTTGGAGTGTGAAGAAGTATTTTTGTCTATCTGAGGTTATTAGCTTTTTACTTTATTTGAAGGGTTTTGAATGCAATATGATGTTCTGGGGTCTTAGTTCTCAGATAGAGTCCCCAGGCTTTGTCTCTAAGGTGCATAGTTGATAGTGTGGTTTTGGTTAGCCAGGGGGCTGAATTTGTTTTGATTCTTTTTGTTCTTAGAGGGGCATGGGAATCAAGTATTCTTAAGAAAGTGGAGTTAAAGTGAGCAACTGCTTCTTCTAATGGAAGTGTCTTTAGATTGTTCCAATTAATTGCTTTCAAGGAATCTACAAAGATTGATGGGTTGAAGCTTTTGTCATTACGAGTAGTAATGTAGTTGTGGGAACGGTATGAGATACAGGGGAGTCGGAGAGTAAAAGTGGGCAGATGATCACTAAGAGGGTCAGGAAGAGTACCGCAATCGGAAAAATAGTGGGGATGTGATACTAGAATCCAGTCAAGGATGGTGCCACAGGAGGGGTCTTTTGATGGGTGTGTTATGGTATTGATTAGTTCGGTAAAGTTATATAGGTTGATGTTAAGAGGATTTGTTAGGGACTGGATGGACATGACTGTAGAACACAATAAATAATAAAAATGGAGGTGAAGCTGAGAAAGGCGAGTGATAAATTTATACATTTAACCTGATATTTGCAGTTTCGATTTCATTTAATCAGTTTCCCTATCAGTTTAAGCTAGAGTTATGTAAGTCAACTAGACATCATGTATACTTAATGAGGCGTTTTTTGCTGCGTATATCTAAAAACAGCAACATAAATGGAACTCCAGAAGCCAGTCTTATTGTGTGCCTTACAGATTACCTTGCAAACCTGGATGCTCAAAGAGGCAACACTTAACAAGGCAGCCTCTTATGAAAGGAGGCTATAAAAGCATGCCTTACCAAAACCACTTTTCTGGAGTCTGCATTTAATATCCAAGCACCCAATGTGCAAGATTGTTCCTCACAAATAGCTTAGCATGACAGGATATACTGCATATCCTTGTTAAACTATAAGATATTGAAATGAGGCAGCGGAGACAATCTCCATAAGTGTGGCTACCTAAGCATCACAGTGAAGCCCATCCTGAGAGGCCATAATAGAGGTCAGTCGCATTGCCTACACCATAAGATCCACATTAGGCCAGATTGTATTCACACTGCTTAATTGCATAGGCATATAGAGGTACAAATAGTCTTCCAAACAGGAAAAAATCTGCACTGTCATGCATTTTTCATTCTGTGCTCTCATCTACACTCAACGTCATTCCCAGGTTGTCTCCCTAGGACACAAGGTCAGGCTATTCCAGGATTTTGTCAGGACTCCCACTTCTTCTCTCAGGTACAAGCTTCATGTCAACAGTCTTGTGGTCCTGGGTGAAGCTATTCCATCCTATAAAGATCATCTGCAATCTGAAATTATTAGCAATGAAACCACCTGGAATTCTTTGTGCACCCCTAAGCCAATTAAGTTCACTTTTGAGTATCTGATAAGATACATTATGCAGACAAGTTTACTGTAATGCTGGCATCAGCAGATCAGCTGCATCAGAACACCCAATCATGACGGATAACCTGGGAATGATAAAGAATAACCTGGGAATGATGAAGAATAAGGGTGAACTTGTGGTAAGAAAGCTTTGTCAGATGGCAGTGCATAACACAAATTAATCCAATCTCCTGGAAGTGGCACAAAGAAAGACAACACGGACTTTGATGGGGGGATTCCCTATGGATAAGGCCATTTGAAGAGAGAAGGAAATAGAACAAAACAAAGTACAAGTTCCCAAACTGCATGGCACAGACTTCTGGAGCCTCTGACAGGAACAAAACAGAAAACATACTGATGAGGAATGTCAAGCCCAGAGGGAATAAGCCTTAATTTACTGTGCAAAAAGCCCTGCTTAAATGTTCCCCTGCAGCATGATTTAGGTGGCACACCGCACTGTACGGGTTAAATTCGCATACCTCTTGGCTACGGTGTTAAGTGTAGTGTGTCACTACTCACACTTTTTTGACACATTATGTGTCTCTGTGGCTAGTAAGTGTTTCATAGCAATGTAAACTAAAGAATTCTTTGTGACACATTTTTTTCATTTGGGGTACTCTTATATGTTATACCACTAACTCCAGCTCACCTAGCAATAGGTTAGTAAGATAGGGGTAGATATTTTTTGTATACAATAATGTCAAGTCTAGATTTCTGCAACTCATTTGACACAGTGGCACATGATAAGATTATCAATGTTGTTTCTACACTGAATCTCTCTGCATCCACTATTACTTGGTTTCAAAGCTATCTCCCTGGGAGACAACAGGTAGTACAATAGCACTCTGACATTTCACCTCTACTCCTAGTATCATTAAGCGTTCCTTATGGCTCCATCCTTGGGCCGCTACTTTTCACTATTTTTACCAATAACCTTCACACCTCATAGATTAGTACTAGGCTAACTGCCCTTGCGAGCCATTTTAAACCTAGCCAATTATCCCTTATGAGACTCAAACCCTGCACCTTGTGTTTGTAAGGCAAACACCTTAACCATTAGGCTACCCTCCCTACCCCAATATACTCTATACCTCATGCTACAGTCATACAATATGCAAATGATTCCACACCGATCTGTACAGCCCAAACCATCCAGGAACTTCACACACTCACTCAGGCATCCTTTCTATCTGTAGAATCCTGGCAATCAGCACCTGTCAATCAGCTAATTCTAAGCCCCAATAAAACTAAACTCCTTCTCTTCAACCCCACTAAATTCACACTAACATCTCAACCATTCAACATAGTATCAAACAATAACACCATTATCTCACCAGTACCCACACTAAGCTACTGTGCATTGAGACTGACTATAACTTGACATTTGACATCACATTGCCCATACCATAACAAAAGTCCACAAAAACTAAGGGTTCTATATAGGAACAAATCCTTCCTAACTAAAATAACCAAGGAAACTATAGCCCACACACACCTTCTCGCTACACTCACATATGCCTCCCCAATTCTCACTAACCTAAGAAAATCAGATATCGCAAAACTAGAAACACGCTACAATGAAACTGCTAGACTTGCTACCAACTCTCCTTATATGACCCACCATTGTACAGCTCTCAAACAACTGCAATGGCTAGAATTACCCCAAATACTCCTATATAACCAGTTGACATTATCCCATAAGATCGAAAAACCCTGCCCTAAGAAATGTACTACAGCTATACACGGGGGAGAGAGTACTATGATCAAGTACCAAACAACTAATTCTCTAAGGCAACATCTCTACAGGTGAAGCCCTATTCTCTACCTATATAGCCAGAAAATGGAACTATCTGCCCTCTGACATCACTAGTAAAACCTCAATATTAGACTTCAATACATCCTTAAAACATCATCTGACCAACAATTGGCTGTGCTCCTGCCACACTCCAGGGTAGTATAGTCTTGTGGATATAACCGCTATACCTTAATTAAGACCATTTTTATTTCTAAATCTGCATTTTTTTTTTTGCATTTTCTTTTATTAACTATTGTACAGCTCTGAGAAATTTTTGTATAACATTGCTTAATTGTTTGCTTTGCTAATTGCGTTTCATTCATATATAATTTAATGGACTGCTATAAATGATAATATTTGTGGAACGTTTCACCCTGGGCCTCTGCTGAAAAAGGACTATCTGTCCAGTTGGACTTTCTCGGTAAACAAATGTAAAATAAAATAAAACAAAAGTCAAGAAATGGCATTCTAATGTTCTTAGACGTTTTTATATTTGCCACTGTATTTATAGTTGAACTCAGCAGACTAGATGGGAGGGGGTTAATCCTGGTCAAGACCTCCGAAGGATGATAATCCCTTGATTTTAGAGTAGCAAAGAGAACAGCAATCTGGTGAACTTTGAAACACGAAGTATATCAGGAGGGGCTTTTACGGCAGTTACGGCTGCAATCCTAGCCTGTCCTTTAGCAGACAGACACCGCACACCCCAGAAGGTAATATGGAAAGTATGAAGCTGCTATACTCTGGGATGTCCCACGTGTCCTTTGCTCTACTCTGGGATGTCCCACGTGTCCCTCACTCTACTCTGGGATGTTTGACGTGTCCCTCACTCTACTCTGGGATGTTTGACATGTCCTTCATTCTACTCTGGGATGTCCCACGTGTCCTTCGCTCTACTATGGGATGTCCCACATGTCCCTTACTCTGCTCTGGGATGTCCAACATGTCCCTCACTCTACTCTGGGATATACCACATGTCCTTCACTCTACTCTGGGATGTCCCACATGTCCTTCACTCTAGTGTGGGATGTCCCACATGTCCCTCACTTTACTCTGGGATGTCTCACATCCTTCATGCTATTCTGGGATGTCTCACACGTCCATCACTCTAGTGTGGGATGTCCCACACGTCCCTCGCTCTACTCTGGGATGTCCCACATCCTTCACTCTACTCTGGGATGTCCCACATGTCCTTCACTCTACACTGAGATGTTTGATGTGTCCTTCACTCTACTCTGGGATGTCTCACATGTCTCTCACTGTACTCTGGGATGTCTGACACCCTTCACTCTACTTTGGGATGTCCCACGTATCCCTCACTCTACTCTGGGATGTTTGATGTGTCCTTCACGCTACTCTGGGATGTCCCACGTGTCCTTCACTCTACTCTGGAATGTCCCACGTGTCCTTTGCTCTACTCTGGGATGGCCCACATGTCCCTCACTCTACTCTGGGATGTTTGACGTGTCCTTCACTCTACTCTGGGATGTCCCACATGTCCTTAGCTCTACTCTGGGATGTCCCACGTGTCCCTCACTCTACTCTGGGATGTTTGACGTGTCCTTCACTCTACTCTGGGATGTCCCACGTGTCCTTCACTCTACTCTGGGATGTCCCACATGTTCCTCACTCTACTCTGGGATGTCTCACGTCCTTCACTCTAATCTGGGAAGTCTCACGTCCTTCACTCTAATCTGGGATGGCCCACATGTCCCTCACTCTGCTCTGGGATGTCCCACATGCTCTTCACTCTACTCTGAGATGTCCCACATGTCCTTCACTCTAGTGTGGGATGTCCCACATGTCCCTCACTCTACTCTGGGATGTCTCACATCCTTCATGCTACTCTGGGATGCCCCATGTGTCCCTCTCTTTACTCTGGGATATCCCACATGTCCTATGTCCTTCACTCTAGTCTGGGATGTCCCACATGTCCCTCACTCTACTCTGGGATGTCTCATGTCCTTCATGCTACTCTGGGATGTCCCATGTGTCCCCCACTTTACTCTGAGATGTCCCACGTGTCCTTCAATCTACTCTGGGATGTCTCACATCCTTCACGCTACTCTGGGACATCCCACATGTCCCTCACTCTACTCTGGGATGTCTCACGTCCTTCATGCTACTCTGGGATGCCCCACATGTCCTTCATTCTACACTGGGATGTTTGACATGTCCTTCACTCTATGCTGGGATGTCCCACATGTCCCTCACTCTACTCTGGGATATCCCACATTAATTCACTCTACTCTGGGATGTCCCACATGTCCCTCACTCTACTCTGGGATGCCTTACCTCCTCCATGTTACTCTGGGATGTCCCACATGTCCTTCACTCTAGTCTGGGATGTCCCACATCTCCCTCACTCTACTCTGGGATGTCCCATGTCCTTCATGCTACTCTGGGATGTCCCACATGTCCTTCACTCTACTCTGGGATGTTTGACATGTCCTTCACTCTATGCTGGTATGTACCACATGTCCCTCACTCTACTCTGGGATGTCCCACATGTTCTTCACTCTACTCTGGGATGTCCCACATGTCCTTCACTCTAGTGTGGGATGTCCCACATGTCCCTCACTCTACTCTGGGATGTATCCCCTCCTTCATGTTACTCTGGAATGTCCCACATGTCCTTCACTCTAGTCTGGGATGTCCCACATGTCCCTCATTCTATTCTTGGATGTCTCACATCCCTCACTCTACTCTGTGATTTCCTACATGTCCCTCACTCTAATCTGGGATGTCCCACGTATCCCTCACTCTACTCTGGGATGTTTGACATGTCCTTCACTCTACTCTGCGATGTCTCACATGCCCTTCACTCTACTCTGTGATGTCTCACATCCTTCACTGTACTCTGGGATGTCCCATGTATCCCTCACTCTACTCTGGGATATCCCACATGCCCTCCAGTCTACTCTGGGATGTTTGACATGTCCTTCACTCTACTCTGAGACATCCCACATGTCCCTCACTCTACTCTGAGATGTGCCACATGTTCTTCACTATATGCTGGGATATCTAACATGTCCATTACTCTACTGTGGGATATCTCACATGTCCTTTACTCAGGACAGGTGTGACACTGCCAGTCCAGCTATCTGAAATTTTGTAAATAATCATATGTCATTTGTGAATAGTAATATGATTCATATG
>NC_056747.1:27769490-27771990 GCF_019279795.1 Protopterus annectens
TGTGCCTGTTACTTTAATGCTTTATAGGAGTTGTGTTTTACTGTGCATTTTAAACACCTGATGAAGCTATTATAGTGAAAGTGCTTGTATTCTGTGCACTTCAAGTAAAATCTTTTAGTATTGGATACTGCGGTCATGATTGTGTCTGTTTTTTTTTTTTGGATTTATTCATTTTTGTCTTTCTTCGACACAGCATTTGAGCCTGCTTCATATATATATGAATATATATATATATATATGTATATATATATATATATATATATATATATATATATATACATATATATATAAGTTCATAGGTAGATACTAGGCTATCTGCCCTAGGGCATTTATAAGCCTAGCCAGAGTGTATTTGGCTTCCGCCTCCCTATTAGATTAGCCTACTGTGCCTCTGTAAAGTAGGTCACAGAAGGTACCCTTTTAAGATTAGTTTACTGTGCCTTTGTCTAGCAGGGACACAGGAGAGATCCCAGGGGTGAATTTGCGATTTTCCATCCACGCGTCCAAATTTTGCTTGAAGAGGGTCAGCGAGGGGCTATGTCTAACATGAATTGGGATTCTATTCCAGAGTGAGGGGAGCCTCTGGGAAATTAATCTGTCCCTTCAGCATGTCCTATTTATTTTTGTGCTGAGGTTTAGGTCCCTGGAGCGTGTAGCTCTAAGGGACTTGGATTTTTTGAGGTGGAGCATGTCCATTAATTCTGGGTTTGACACGGCTTTATACGTCAGGCATAGATCGCCTCTGAGTAGGTGGTAAGCAACTGAGTAGAGCTGGAATTTCTTTAGTCGAGCTGCACAGGACATCTGTTTGTAGCCCATGAATCTCTTGGTGAGGCACTTTTGGGGTCTCCCCAGTTGCTGCAGGTGTCGGGTAAGGTACATCCCAAAAGGGGCATTGTATTCAATTATGGACCTGATGAGTGATGAGTAGAGGGGCACAATGACCTCTCTTGATCTAGATGTGAACCCTTTTGTGATAAGGTGGGCTATATAGAAGGTCTTTCTAACCACTTTGGCAATGTGATTATCAAAGGAGAGATTACTATCTACGTTGGTCCCCAAATCTCTAATTACTTCTTCCGTACTTAATGGATTACCACCTATGTGGTAATTTGTGGGCACCTTGTTTTTCCCAAAGGGAATGACTATGCACTTTTTAGCATTTAGCTTGAGGCCGTGGTTCTGGCACCAAGCTTCCATCTCTGTGAGACCCTTTCGGAGGATGCTTGTGTCAGCTGGAAATTCGATTATGGCCTCCAGTTTGCAGTCATCTGCGAACTTTGTCAGCCATAATCCCGCCGTGTTAGCCTGAACCTCAGAGGAGTATATACCGAACAAGAGAGGCCCCAGAATTGAGCCCTGTGGGATGCCACTTGTAACTGGTTTTGATTTGGACATGGCACCTGCGATTCTGACCATGTGGGTTCTATCTCTGAGCCAGTTTGCAACCCATCTTGTGATATAGGGGTTGATAATTAAGCTGGTAAGCTTATTTATGATGCCCGAGTGGGGTATTGTGTCGAAGGCTTTTGCGAGGTCCAGGTAGGCTGTGTGGACTACCTTGCCCTCATCTATGGCTTTGGTAACTGTTTCAAAGAAATCAACTAGGTTTAAGAGGCAAGATCTTCCTTTAACAAAGCCGAATTGGGTAGGGTCCAGTGTATGGAGGCTCCCAATGTCTTTGTTTAAGAGTTCCATGATAATATGCTCCATAGCTTTACAGACCAGACTAGTCAGGCTTATGGAGCGATAGTTTCTGGGGTCCGTTGTGGCACCACCTTTGTGGAGTGGGGTCACTGTAGCTGTACACCATTCTATGGGTACATATCCTGTAGTAAGGCTAAGTTTGAACAGTGACTTAATGTGAGGATTCAGTTCTTCTTGGAGCTCATGTAAGACACAGCCTGGGACACCGTCCGGTCCCATAGATGCTGTGTTTTTTGCTTTGGAGAGGGCAGCTTTCACCTGTGCATCTGTGATGTCAGGGAGGTTACATTCAGTTGGGATAGGTGTTTGCTCCTTTGGGGGGGAAGGGGGGAGAAGTTTGCACTGAATCTGTCTGCCAGGATGTTGGCTATGTCTGTAGGTGCGGTACATTTTGTACCATTATGCAACAATTCAGAGCATATCTGGGAGTTTCCGCCCATGTTTCTGACATAACTAAAGAAGGCCTTGTGATTATCTTTAGTGTCTCGGGCAATTTTTCTTTCGAAAATGGCCTTTGATGATTTTATGAGGGATCGAAGTTTCTTGCTAATACTGATCAGAGATGCCTTCCCTTTTTGGGATTTTGCTCTGTCATGTAGTAGCTTCCTCCTTCTGTTGTATAGCTTATTTATGGCCAGGGTCCACCAGACCGGTCTCCTGTTTTTGGAGGAGTGAGTCTTGGTTTTATTTGGGGTAGCACGATCCATGCATTCCTGCAGGTGCTCATAGAATGCATTTGTAAAGGATTCTGCGGATTGGGCTGTAATATTCTCTGGCCCAGGGGCTTTGAAGG
>NC_056747.1:27776990-27861990 GCF_019279795.1 Protopterus annectens
TACTGACCTTGAAGTAGCCGGGCTATATACCGGTGAGTGTAGTCGGTCAGCCCTACTTGTCAGCACTTGATGAATTAAAACAATCAGCTGGTGGTCTCAGTGGTGATACTTATGCAGCTATGGGTATCACAAGAAAGTCACTCACAACTGCCCTTTACTATAAAGTAGGAAAGTAAAAGTAAAAGGGAAGAACAGCGCTGACCGATTGTGACCAATATCCATGTATCTCTGTGTCTTAGTGGTGGCAAGTTTTGCTGGAAGTAGGGACATTTTATATTAAGAATATGGGAATCTAACTTCATATTTTGCTCCTTATAATACTAAGAAATAAAGTGCAAACAGTTTATCTTCCTTTACTCAAAACATGTTGAACATCTCCTTTTAGTGCAGGTGTCAAAACTCAGAAAGCATGAAAATTGCTACCCCCAATGGCTGCAGTCTATGCTCATATGGACCAGATACTAATAGGCTGTAGCTTTTAACAATGTGGTATTTAGAAGCCTCGACATGCCTCACACCACTCCTCTCAAAATGTTAATGCACCATAACAATGACATGGACAACACTTTTTTTCATCACAACCATTAGATTCCTGACAGATATGTACCCCAGTATGACAATGACATGTCATCTAGCAGTCATGAAAGGTACTACACACTACCTTACAACTGCCAACAGAGCAAATTCATACTTAAAAGTCTAACCAATATGGTAATGCTGAGTTAACGATCTTTGCAGCTTAATATATGGGACCACTGGGATATGCAGCAATTTCTTAGCTTCAGGCAAGCAGGTATGTAAACCTGTAATCATACATGTATTCTGGCACAGAAACATTTCACATGGTGTGTTTGTGTTTGCATTGTTTTAGATGTCAGACTAAGCTGATGCTAGACTGTTCCATCCTACAGTTCACTGGTTTAATTCTGCGTTTTTCTATATTTATAGGCTACTTGTGTAATTATTTCAACAGTACTATTTTGTTTGTAGAATGCTATGTTGTATCTTTAGTGATACGACATGCATTTTTTAATAACAATATTACTGATCTTTGCGCTGTCACTGAGGATACACGCGTTTTGGTGACCTTGCTGTGTTAGAGGCAGGATGGAGAAGGCACAGGGTATCCATTTTCTTTGTACTTATTCCTTTATACCGCGAGGTTATTTCCATGTAATGTCACAGTTGTAATGATACTGACATCACATAAAGTGATGCAGCTTTCCTTTCCTTTTCAAATGAACTTAAATTAAATAGAAGGTTGGGTACTGTCTTCAATGTTTATCATCATGATAGGTTGTTATTACACAGCCATTAACCAGTCATTACTCTAGCTTTCCAATTTCCAAGCAGTTTTCCCTTTGTCTTGTTAATTTGAGTTCATACATTAAAAACTATGATGTTCTGCATTACAGCAATGATGACGCAATGGCACAGGGATAGTCCGTATTAGAGCAGTGATAGCTCTATGTCATAGGAATGCTTCGTACTAGAGCAGTAATGGCATTATGGCCGGGGATGGTCTGTATTAGAGCACTGATGGCAGTATGGTAGGGGGTGGTCTGTATTAGAGCACAGATGGCACTATGGCATGGGCATGGTCTGTTTTGGAGCACTGATGGCACTATGGTACAGGGATGGTCAGTATTAGAGCACTGATGGCACGGGATGGTCTGTATTAGAGCACTGATGGAATCATGGCACTGGGATGGTCTGTATTAAAGACTGATGGCACTATGTCATGGGGATGGTCTGTATTAGAGAACGGATGGCATGATTTCACAGTGATGGTCTGTATTATTAGAGCACTGATGGCACTACTGCATGGGGATAGTCTGTATTAGAGCACTGATGGCACTACATGATGGGGATGGTCTGTATTAGAGTGCAGATGGCACTATGGCACAGGCATGGTGTGTATTGGAGCATTGATGGCACAGGGATGGTCTATATTAGAGCACTGATGGCACTATACCATGGATTTGGTCTGGATTAGAGCATTCACGGCACTATGGCATGGGAATGATTGGGGTTAGAGCACTGATGGCACTATGGCATGGGGATGGTGATTAGAGCACTCATGGCACTATGCCATGGGGATGGTCTGTATTAGAGCACTCATGGCACTATGGCATGGGGATGGTCTGGATTAGAGCACTCATGGCACTATGACATCAGACTGGTCCTGATTAGAGCACTCATGGCACTATGGCTTGCACTCATGGCACTATGCCATGGGGATGGTCTATATTACAGCACTGATGACACTATGGCATGGAGATGGTCTTTATAGCACTATGGCACAGGGATGGTCTGTTTTGGAGCACTGAAGGCACTATGGCATGGGGATGGTCTGTATTACAGTGCAGATGGCACTATGGCACAGGCATGGTCTGTATTAGAGCACTGATGGCACAGGGATGGTCTGTATTAGAGCACTGATGGCAATATGGCATAGGGATGGAGCATATTAGAGCACTGAAACATTATGGCCAGGGATGGTCTGTATTAGAGCAATGATGGCACTATGGCACAGGGATGGTCTGCATTAGAGAACTGATGGCATGATTTCACAGTGATGGTCTGTATTAAAGCACTCATGGCACTACGGTATGGGGGTGGTCTGTATTAAAGCACTCGTGGCACTATGGCATGGGTATGGCCTGTATTAGAACACTGATGGCACTATGGCATGGGAATGGTCTGTATTAGAGCACTGATGGCACTATGGCATGGGGATGGTCCTGATTAGAGCACTCATGGCATTATGGCATGGGGATGGTTGGGATTAGAGCACTCATGGCACTATGGCATGGGAATGGTCTGGATTAGAGCACTGATGGCACTATGGCATGAGGATGGTCTGTATTACAGCACTGATGACACTATGGCATGGGGATGGTCTAGATTAGAGTACTAATGGCACTGTGGCATGGAGATGGTATGTATTAGAGCACTGATGGCACTATGGCATGGGGATGGTTCTGATTAGAGCACTCATGGCACTATGTCATGGGGATGGTTGGGATTAGAGCACTCATGGCACTATAACATGGGGATGGGCTGGATTAGAGCACTGATGGTGTTATGGCATGGGGATGGTCTGGATTAGAGCACTGATGGCACTATGACATGGGGATGGGCTGGATTACAGCACTGATGGCACTATGGTCTGTATTAGAGCATTGATGGCACTATGGCACAGGAATGGTCTGTTTTCGAGCACTGAAGGCACTATGGCATGGGGATGGCCGTTACTGGAGCACTGATGGCACAGGAATAGTCTATTTTGGAGCACTGATGGCACAGAGATGGTCTGTATTAGAGCACTGATGACACCATTGCACTGGAATGGTCCAGATCAGAGCACTGATGGCACTATGGCATGGGGATGGTCTGTATTAGAGCACTGACGGCATTGTGGCACAGGAATGGTCTGTATTAGAGAACTGATGGCATGATTTCACAGTGATGTTCTGCATTAGAGCACTGATGACACTATGGCATGGAGATATTCTGTATTTGAGCATTGATGGCACTACAGGATGGGGATGGTCTCATTAGAGCACTGATGACACTGTGTCATGGGGATGGTCTGTATTAGAGCACAGATGGCATTATGGCATGGAGATGGTCTGTATTAGAGCAGAGATGGCACTATGGCACAGTCTTGGTCTGTATTAGAGCAGGGATCACACAGGGAAAGTCTGTATTAGAGCACTCATGGCACTATGGCATGGTGATGGTCTGTATTAGAGCACTGATGGCACTATGGCATGGGGATGGTTCTGATTAGAGCACTCATGGCACTATGTCATGGGGATGGTTGGGATTAGAGCACTCATGGCACTATAACATGGGGATGGGCTGGATTAGAGCACTGATGGTGCTATGGCATGGGGATGGTCTAGATTAGAGCACTAATGGCACTGTGGCATGGGGATGGTCTGTATTACAGCACTGATAGCACTATGGCACAGTGATGGTCTGTATTAGAGGACTGATGGCACAATGGCCCGTGATGTGGTATTCCTCCTTCACAGCACTACTTTGGTTATATTCCCACTTGGGGGGTACATTTTCTGTGGAGTGTGGATATTCTTTCTCTGCTTTGTGGGTTTTGTCCAGTTTGCTCACAGGGGGGTGGTTTGTTTTGGAGCACTGAAGGCACTATGGCATGGTGATGGTCTGTAATGGAGCACTGATGGCACGGAGATGGTCTGTATTGGAACACTGATAGCACCATGGCACTAGAATGGGCTGTATTAAAGCACTGATGGCACTACAGCATGGAGATGGTCTTATTATAGCACTGATGGCATTACGGCATGGGTATGATCTATATTATAGCACTGATGGCATTATGGCATGGGTATGATCTATATTACAGCACTAATGACAGTAATATAACTTGCCATGTGCCTATTTCTAGTAAGCATTGCTTGTTTCTTTCTAAAGTGAACAATTCAACTGAAATGAATCAGGAAACTTTAATATACACTAACAGGACTGCCTCTAAATGTATAATCTGCTTGACTTCAAAGAGCATATAGAATAGTACTGGATGGATTAAGGGCATCTAGACACCTGACAATTTGCTGATAAATAGGTCAGTGAAATCAAAATGCTGAAAGATACATTTGGTTTATCACAGCTCAATACAGAAAGGTGTTCTGGAACATTCGCATGGCATACAATTATTGTACATGGAAATATGAACCACAGAAAGTCATACAACCCTACTGTACAAACAGGAGGCATAGTAGAATGATATGTCACCAAGGTGGAAGGCATGTCAACATAAGTCAAGTATGCAGGACAGGTAATAGGTAACATAGAAAGGAGTTATCCCTATGATTACTAGTCTCTTATGAAGGTTGTTGATATTGACTCAGCTTCTTGGTTGGTGGCAACATCATGTCACCTGCCTGCATGGAAAGGCGGTGTGTTGTGCGTATGGTCAGCGTTCTCAGATTATCATTAGCTGACAAGCTCAGTGAGAGTGAAAGTGACAGCAAACCTGCACTGTCTGGATCATTTTGTTTTATTTATTTAAATTTGCTCACTGAGGTAGTGTGCTGCCCTAGAGTACAGGTCATTCACTATGGCTTTTAGATAGCTGTGTTTACTGACTTGTCGTTGCTGACCCTCAGCAGCTGGTCCTTACCTCCTCCTGCTGAATCCCATTTGTCTCAGGCTTCCTTGGATAGCCCCAGTAATCTGTCCTTTACTGATGTACCTGACTGTATACTGCAGAACCCCACCAACCTCTCAAAGAAATAATTCTATATGTCAGGCTCCAAACTGCTGCCTTCACTTGGCTATACAAGCACCTTATCACCTTGTCTTCCCTCCATATGAGCTCTATAACATCTATTCAATTTTGTTAATGCAATGTGCAGTATAAACATAAAAATAGGTACATTGTTAAAATAAGGCCTACAATCTATGTATTCCAGTTAATATTTACTGCTAATCTTGTATCATATTTCCATTTCTCTTTTATTATCTGCTTGTTTTTCTCTCCAACGTCTGTCTCACACCACACAACTCCTTTATTCTCTTAAATGTTTCCTGCCAGCTTAACTCACTCATGCCTTCTGTTTCCTGAGGTAGTTCCCTGCAAATGCTGGTGGGTATTCTCGTGGGTTATACTGCACTATGACACAGGGTACAGAGCATGTGACATGTCAGGGTGTTACTGTGTTATATGTCCTACTGCTGAATACTGCATTCAATAGGCTGGTACAAGAAAAAAAGAATATCTTGGCAGTTTTGAATCACAAGTGAAATGGAGAACCTGATAATATTTACCCTTCATTTGTGAATTAGTATTGTGGGCCTCCGCTCAAAATGGACATATATCCACTCGGACTATCCCGGTCAACAAATGTAAACTAAATAAATCCCTTACTGAATTAGCACAAATGCTGTACACTCCATATTCTTGCTTCTTAGTTCATTATCATCACCAAGCACGCATTGTAAAACAAATTAAAGAAAGAGCTGAATGCCATTTGATGGGAACAAAATTAATATATTTAATGACATGTTTGTGAAAAATTGTTGGTAAAGCAAAGAATGTTACGCCTCTGAAAGAATAGTAAAAGAAAAGGCTCAGCTGGGATGTCAGCTGGCCTCTTCTCTCCTACAAAACTCAGAATGTTTCTCTCCATCTGACAAGAAAGCCTATAAAGCTTGCAGTCAACGTTTCTAGGTATAATGAAATCTACTTCTGTCATCTATTCCTCCATAATGACCAACAAATATATTTGTAGAATTCCATTTGCACTCATAACACAATCCTGCGAGGCAAAATGCTATAACAACTGATTGTAGTGATTCCCTAGATACTGAAGGTATGTCTCGCTTTCCTTGTATAAACTTGATTAATGGCTTCAGCTAGACTAGTGCTAATAAAATTCTGTTGTCATCTAGGAATTATGTTGTACAGTGTTAGCCATTTTTAACACTAACAGTAGGGCTGTCCATTAAGATCTCAGCATGTGAAATGGGTAAGATAACCACGTGCCTACAAACACCACTTATGGAAAGATACTGAGTGATTGCCTTTATATGGCATCTAAAAATACGCCATGATGGGTAAGTGAACTAGGAAAATAGTGCTATCACATGTAATGCTGAGACTAAACGGAGCTTTAGGGGAAATGACTTCATATGACATTTAGTTGCTGTACTTATAATCATGAATCAGGCATCACTGCAGTGTTGTACTAGAAATTTCTTTAAAATAATCAGCCATATTGTGAATGCAATTGGATATGTGTAATGAATTTGCATACAGGTATATTCTTCAGAATTCTTGTACTAATTAATATTGCACAATTATATTTGCCTTCATAAAATCGCTGTCTTATTTCAAATATTTCTTTTAGAATATTTAAAATTTTTAATTAAGACTATCAGCAACAAACCACTTTTAATCAACATTCAAATATATGCGTCTCGATACTTAGTGTCTGACATAACACTGAACAAAGACAAAACTTATTACAAAACAAGATAAGAAAAGTCAGCAACTTAGAGAAAGGTTTTGTTAGGCACTTTTCCTTTTCTCATCTTAAGTATAATCATTTTAACCTAGATACTACCCTCAGCTATCTTTTTACACCTCCTTTACCATTGGACCTGCACTATTGTATTCAACAAATTGCTTATGATGTGTCTTTCGGCTTTTCCCGGTTAGGGGTCACCACAGCGGAACTCCAGTCCGCTAATGATTGGCAGTAGATTTTTACATGCCGAGTTGCCGGCCCTGATGCACAACCTTCAACGAAGGTACACCCATTCACGCATGTCTCCACACAGAAGACGCTCTAACTGAGAATCGAACAGGACAACGTCTTACTGTGAGGCGACAATGCTACCACAGCACCACCACCGCAGTCAACAAATTGCTTATGATCTATATGATTAAAACAGTTTTAAATTTGATCAGATATAATGCAACTATATTTTTCTAGAACAACAAAGGCATCCACTTCATAAATATCTCTGCAAGAAGAACAGATTCAACATAGGAAGTCTACATTTGTATTACTCCATTCCTTTCCCTCATCAGCTATTCTCAATACCTAAAATAAAGTCTGCAGTAGCTGGAAGGTGTATTCTGATTATGAGCATGACCCCTTTCCATGTATATACTGCTGTCTTACACAACAGCATATCATATGTTGATATCTGGCTTCAGCTCTCCTGTATTTCTATCATGTATTTGTTTGAACACAACTACTTAATTTTAATTATGGTGGTGTGAGGATTCACTGATTAACCACACTCAAAACAGTAAAGGATATCATAGAGGCAACCCTACAGTAATTTGTCCTTAAAATCATTTTCCTGCAGTTTGATTTTTCTATAATTTGTCAACATTTAAACTGTCATTCAATCTGGAGTATGCTTCTAAGGCTATTGTTCATGTTTTGTGACAGTAATAAGCATTATGTCATGATATGTACTTCATTAATGCAGTAAATATGTCATATTATTGGTACATCTCATTCTGTGAATGCAAACTAATATTGGCATCCTGTCCTGTCTTGTGACAGAATCAGAATTATAGCTCTGTGCACAATAGTGCCACCACTTCAGTCAGATAAGCTTTGAAAATATAAACCCAGTGCATATTAACTTTATCCAGATGTCGTTTAAGAATGCTGCAGTCTTGTTTAGGCTTATGCTATTAACTAAGCAGGCATCTGTAGCGTATTAAAATATTTTTACAGTTTGAAACCTCATGCTAAAGTCATTCATATCAAACAGCAGCTTGAGCGTATAGTGGGAATGAACGCAAGTACCAGCTGTTTGTGCAGGCATTGGATTCAGCGTCAGCAACTCTTGTTTGCATCTTTCCAGCAGAAAAGTAGGTTGGGAATAATACAAACACATGTTATCTGATAACTTTAACAGGGTTATTCTCTTACAACAAAACAGGGGCGCGGCCCAAACGTACAGTCCCTAAGAGGACATACGCCTTCACTGCTCTAGATAAAGGTACTGCCATTGATAACAAGCCCACGTCTCAACGAACACATAGAGGTAAAGGGCGGGCTGATTTCAATAACTTTTTGGAAGTACAATATGACTTTAATGATAGACATAAGGCTACTGAAGGAAAAAACTTTTATAAAGACAATTCCAGGAATGTGCAAAGCTCCCTTAAAGACTCAATTGTTAACTTTGGTAAAAAGCTTAAAATGTTAAAGACTTTGCAGTTGGATAACAATTACCTAAAAAAATGTCTGGACAGTGGCGTGGTCCCTATGGGGCTGCGTTTTTTCAAAATTCCCATGGGGATAGATATGAATGAAAACAATAAAAGGGAATGTAATAAGATGTTTGATGGGTTTGGTTTTAGTTTTATGAAGTTTATTATTGGATGCAATGACAACAGCATTTGTAAGTTACTGTCTGATATGGATGATCTCAATAATAGTATAACACAAGATGTCTTATTTGATGAATATGAAACGTTGTATGATGCACAATTCAACTGGGTATCAGGTGTTACAACTAAACAGTTTGAGAGAAAGTGCAGGAAACTTAATAGAGATTTAGAACAATATAAAAAAGGAGAGGTTTACAGATGGGAAAAGGACACAACCATCAAGACACATAAACCCTACGGTGGTTTTAATAACAGACCACAGGAGAGGACTTATGGTAGGGGGAAATACGCCCATAACAATTATAAAACCCAGGAAGGCCACCAACCCAGGGATGGGGGTAGATTTCACCATCGATTACCCAATCGTCAAGACAGCAATTTCAATAATTATGGGAACACTTTTTTAGATGGAGAGGAGAGCTGGGACGAATATTTTCTTGAAACAGTTCAGACACAGAGGGGAATCTCCCCTAAGGGGAAGGGTAACCAAGTAACAGTTGGGTCTAGGTATAGAAATTTCAAACAGATTGTGAAGGTGGATGATGTGACTTATTCATATGAGAATTTTTTTATTTTCAACTTTACAGACATGAATCTTAAGAAAGAGCATTTTACCCTTTTCTCTAAGGGAATGAAATTCATTCCCAGTGTAAAATTTAATGTAGTTGACAATATAATAGATGTTAAGAAATATATTAGGAAACTTAATCTTAAAGTTATGTATGATGGAGTAGAGAGAAAGGATGACAATGAATTTCGGACTAGGAGCACTTATACTCCACCCTTAAACCCCTTATTGGCAACCTTGGAGAAATTGATTACTGAGGATCTGTACAAGTATAGTATGCTGAAACATAAAGGTAGATACAACTTGACCAAAGAAGAATTAGAAGTGCTGAGGGAACTACAGCATAATAAAGATATTCGAATTATGAAACCGGACAAGGGGGGAGGGGTGGTTTTGTACCCCACCCAGCAATATAGGAACAAGATTAATGAGATATTATTGCAGTCCGGAAAGTACAGAGTATCCTCAGTGAATGAAGTCAACATTGGTTATCGCAAAATTGACCTGCACTTGGAAGATTTATTGATGGATGGCAGGATTGACAATAACCTATATAGTTTCCTTAAGGTGAAAAATCCCATTATAAGCACAATCGTAGGTATTCCCAAAGTCCATAAAGATCTTAGGGACCCCCCATTCAGACCAATTATCTCTGGGAGCCAGTCTAAAACTTTCCCTTTTGGCAAGGTCATTGACCAGTGGTTGAAACCCATTGTTAAGAAGATCCCACATTTGGTCATCGATTCTTGGGACTTTCTAGGGAGGTTGGTACCGGAATTAGCTGATGGGGTGAACTGGCTAGTGACATTTGATGTGGTGGACTTGTTTTCCAACATCCCTAGGGAAGATGGTTTGCAGAGATTACAAGAGAGTATTATGTGGTCCAACATAATCCCATGGGAAAAGACTTTACTTATAATGGGATTTATGGAATTGGTATTGGCACATAATTATATTTGGTATGAAGGTGAACATCATGTTCAGGTCAAAGGGGTGGCCATGGGGGCGGCATGCGCCCCCATTTATGCCAACCTGGTAGTATTCGACTGGGAAAAGGAATACATCCTTAATACCCATTGGAAACTATATCTTGCTGGGTATTTCCGGTACCTGGACGACATTTTTATATTATGGAAGGGGGACCTTGACCAACTGAATAAGTTTCATTTATATCTAAATTCATGTAGCGACCACTTGAAGTTTACTATGGCTAGACATCACGAGACAATATCCTATTTAGATGTACAAGTAAGTCTAAAGGAAGGCAAATTTAAGTCTAACATTTTCCGGAAGGAAACTTTCAGCAATTCCTACTTACATTATATGAGTAATCATCCCTGGGTGCAAAAAAGGAATATTATTAAGGGTCAATGCATTCGGGTAGCCAGGATGACGTCTGAAAGGGAAGATGTTGAGGAAGAACTAGCCAAAATAGCCTGGTTCTTTAAGGAAAGGGGGTACCCGATGGATATGATAGTTGACATAACTGGATATGTCCTTAAACAGTGGGGTACTAAATACAAACCGTTGATTGGGGTAGGTCTAGGCAACCACACCAAAGACGACGGAGTTAGTAGTGACCAAGAAGTATTAGCTGGTAATTATGGTATGGCATGTGTGTTGCAACACAACAACTTCAGTGGAGGAGTCAAGAATATTATTCACCATAATTGGAATGTACTAAGAGTGGATGACAAATTGTACAATATTTTGGGAGTAAAGCCCCATTTTGTACATAGACGGGGCAACAACATGAAGGGGTTGTTGGATAAGAAAGTTGCAAAATACAATGATTTAGAGGTCAAAACAGGTACCACCAGGTGTGGCACCTGTAATCAATGCAGATATATTGTATCAAATAAGGAAGTAGTGCTGTCCAACTATAATAATACCAGCATACAATATCAGAGAGGGAATTGTAGAACTACCAATCTAGTATACTTAGCCACCTGTAATGACTGCCCTTGTTTCTATGTAGGGATGACTACCCGTTGTTTGAGGAACAGGATTTACGATCACATGTATAGGGTAATGAAAAAAGATACCAACAATGCACTATCAAAGCATTTGATGGACAGCGTAACCTGTTCAGGGTTCAAGTTTGGAATATTAGAGGTAGCCAAAAGGAACATTAGGGGTGGGGATATAAAATTAAAAGTGAGAGAAAAAGAAATCTGGTGGCAAATTAGACTAAATGCATCCGTACATCCTGGAATAAATGAACAAATATCTATTAAGCCTTTATTGGAGGCTATGTGTAAATGATACTTGTTTTTTAAAAAAAATTCTTTTTTAGTACCTGTTGGTAGATATTTTACATGGATTTACATAGTATACATCAAGATTTAATATGTTTTATTCAAAGTATGTACGATTTATAGAATAGTTAGACATTAGTCTTATATTGGGTATGAGCTGTACAACAGTTTATTTCTTGGATATGATTTTTAACCTGTATTATGTATTGTTGTAATTATTAGAATGAACTACTTTAGGCACTAGCACTTTAAATCCACTAACTATTTTAAGTAATTGGTACATCAGGTGATGCAAAGGAATGTATTTATATGAGATTGATTTGGTTATTTGGTTGTTCTGAAGAAGTCATTATTTGATGAAAGCGCTCAACTACAGTATTTTATTGTGTGGAATAAATATATTTTTTATCGGATGTTCTTGGTGCTGGTGCTTTGAGAGAACACTTTCCTCGGAACAGTTTGTGGGACTGCTTTTGCTTATTTGTTGTGCACTGTTCCAGTATTCTTGAGGGTTATTCTCTTGTTATCTGTTAACTTTAACAGGGTTATTCTCTTGTTATCTGATAACTTTAACAGGGTTATTCTCTTGTTATCTGATAACTTTAACAGGGTTATTCTCTTGTTATCTGATAACTTTAACAGGGTTATTCTCTTGTTATCTGATAACTTTAACAGGGTTATTCTCTTGTTATCTGATAACTTTAACAGGGTTATTCTCTTGTTATCTGATAACTTTAACGGGGTTACTCTCTGAAAATAAAAATAAGTGTACGATATTTTCTAGTAATTGTTTTTTTGGCAGCCCATGGAAATAAACTTAACAATGTATTACTATGTTTAGGCAATTCAGATCCTGTGCCTGAGCACAGAGAGAATAATTTCCTTAGTTACAGCCATCTGCTCTCCTAACATTTCAGACAGCGTACTCTGCAGGAAATTTTTAAAATCGCCAACTCATTACACTCCCAAAATACATGTTTCCAGTTACCTGTTTCTTTGCCATCACACCTCCGACATTTGCTATCTACCTGAGGAAAACTGTTTGAACTCTACTTGGGGTATAAAAATACCTACCAAAACACTTCCAAAGAGAACTGCTAAATCTTTTAGACTTTGTTGCATACATCTTCTAGTCTCGACTCAATTAAAAACTCTACCAGAGCAGTTCTTTCACTGAGACCTCCCCAATCCCTTTCTTTGGAATACGGAAATCAAAATGTAAACTGACTCTATTTGAAGCACTGAATATTGCAAAGCGATGTCTCAAACAATAATTTAATAAAGGTGTTTAAAAATAAAATAAATTTAGGGTATTGTAATAAAAAGATGGAATAATATTACTGTGTGGTTTTCTATTCTTCACCTTTATGAAACATGATGGGCAAACCTCTAAGCACAAGAAATCTGGACAAAACTTAAAGTGACTGGACAAATGCACAAAAATAGGGACAGATTTCACATTTTGCTCTTATCAACTTAAAAAGTTGCTGGAATAACAGAATTTGTGTTAGCATGCAATCTCTAAAGGGTATGAAGTCTGAAACTCGAATGTGTGTCAATATTTAGTGACTCTGGTCCTCAATGATTTGTTACAAAACTACAAATGTTATGAGGACCAGACCAAAAATATGGAATAAAAACCTCGACAGTTGAGATGAATGTAGATGGAGTAGCAAAATGTCAAGTGGGGGTAAAAATGTCCACATACCCCCCCCTTCAAGATGTGGCAAGAAATTATTCACTTACAGTGTTAACACATGATGATGATTTGCAAGTAATCAGCTTGCAGTACAAACTAATGTAGTGAAATAACATCTGGAAATATTTAACATAGATTTGATTTCACTGTAAAATTTGTGTAGTAAATTATGTTCACTTCTAAGTCAACACCATACAGCTTCAAACAAAAACTTGCTAAAGTCCCTTCGCCACCTATAGTCAATGATTACAGTCATACTTCTTCTTCTTTCAGCTTTTTTCCAGTTAGGGGTTGCCACAGTGGATCATCTGTCTGCTCATGACTGGCAGTGGAGTTTTACAGTGTTGAGTTACCAGCCCATCGCCCAACCTTCCACAGAAGGCACACACACGCACACAGTCACACCTAGGGCCAATTTAGAGTGTCCAATCCACCTACAGCATGTCTCTGGGATGTGGGAGGAAACCCACGCGACCACAGGGAGGACATGCAGACACCGCACAGAAGGCACCCCAGCCAAGGTTAGAACTGGAGAACCTCTTGCTGTGAGGTGGCAGCTCTAACTGCTGCACCACCGTGGCCACCCATTGATTACAGTCATATTGACTATAGGGCAATAAAGGTTATCAGTAATGATTACAGTCATACTGATAACCTTTATTGCCCTATAGTCAATGATTACAGTCATATTGATAACCTTTATTGCCCTATAGTCAATGATTACAGTCATATTGACAACCTTTATTGCCCTATAGCAATGATTACAGTCGTACTGATGAACTTTGCCCTATAGTCAATGATTACATTCATATTGATGACCTTTATTGCCCTATAGTCGATGATTACAGTCATATTGATGACCTTTGCCCTATAGTCAATGATTACAGTTATATTGATGGACTTTGCCCTATAGTCAATGATTACACTCATATTGATGACCTTTATTGCCCTATAGTCAATGATTACAGTCATATTGATGACCTTTGCCCTATAGTCAATTATTACAGTCACATTGATGACCTTTATTGCCCTAAAGCAATGATTTCAGTCATATTGATGACCTTTATTGCCCTATAGTCAATGATTACAGTCATATTGATGACCTTTGCCCTATAGTCAATGATTAGTCATATTGATGAACTTTGCCCTATAGTTAATGATTATACTCATACTGATGACCTTTATTGCCCTATAATCAATGATTTCAGTCATATTGATGACCTTTATTGCCCTATAGACAATGATTACAGTCATATTGATGAACTTTTCCCTATAGTCAATTACAGTCACATTGATGACCTTTATTTTGCCATATAGCAATGGTTACAGCCATATTGATGACCTTTATTGCCCTATAGACAATGATTACAGTCATAGTGATAACCTTTATTGTCCTATAGTCAATTACAGTCATATTGATGACCTTTGCCCTATAGTCAATGATTACAGTCATATTGATAACCTTTATTGCCCTATAGTCAATGATTGCAGTCATATTGATAACTTTTATTGCCCTATAGTCAATTACAGTCATATTGATAACCTTTATTGCCCGATAGTCAATGATTACAGTCATATTGATGACCTTTGCCGTACAGTAAATGATTACAGTCATATTGATAACCTTTATTGCCCTATAGTCAATGATTATTATGATTATAAACTCATCTCCCCGGATCTCCACTGAAAATGGACATACAATCCAGCTGGACTAGCCAGGTTAACAAATGTAAAATAAAATAAATAAATAAATTATAGTCATATTGATGACCTTTGCCTTATAGTCAATGATTACAGTCATATTGATAACCTTTACTGCCCTATTTGTGATCAGATGTTAGAATATAGAATGCAGTAGCACATTGTAAAAGATATGCAACATATTTTTACCTGTCTAAAATATACACATAGCCCTCTAGTCCCTTACAAACCAGATTTACAATAATACGGATTACAGTATAGTAACAAGCTGCATTATTTGACCTAAAATGGCCTTTGAAGCACTAAACCATAAATTGCTACTAATAAAATCGGTTAGCAGTGGTTACTCCTCAAAAGTATTGCAATGATTCAAGTACTGTCTTGGTAAATGATTTTTCAGGATAATTTCACCAGGCATCCAAATTGAAACACAAATGTCTGAAAAAGGCAGCTAAACTAGATCTGTGCTGTGTCCTGTCCTGCTTTCTCTTTTCATCAGTGATTAGACATTGGTTCAACCTCAGACCACCACGCCACTTTATGCAGATAATACAGTCATTACAAAGGCTACGATAAGCCTTATTATTATTCATGCAAGTCTATTTCAAGCTAATAATGAACTGGCTTACTTCTTTAAAAAAAATCACAGTAATCACAAACTAAAATACTGTTGTGGCAACTGGCACATTTAAAAGGCTTAAAAGTGTCTCATTTATAACCATCATGCGACCAAGGGGAGATCCTTCTTCTCCGGGTTATCAGCAACACCCTTTTTTTCTACTTTTCTACATGGGGTTTGGGAGACTCATCAGCTGTTGCCATCTACCATGATTCTATGGCAGTTTCCTATCTTCATAAGACATTGTGCCTTAGTGTCAAAGGTATTATGTTACACAATCCATCCATTTTTGCTTGGACATCTTCATGTCCTCTTACTGTTTTTCCAAAATCTTCTTCACCAAATCCACATCTACTTTCCAGCATATGTCACCAGACCAACCCAATCTGTTCTCCTTGACCTTTTCTGCAATTGGAGTTACTTTGGTTTCTGCTCTGATGTCCACATTTCTTAGTTTGTCCCAAAGACTGCATCTTACTATCAATCTGAAGAACTCTGTCTGTCACCTGCAGCTTCATCAACTGATCTGCCTTGACTGCCAAGGTTTCTGTGTCTTACAAAAGCAAATGGTTGCACCTTAGTTCTCAGTTTCTTTAGCCCTCCTCCACTATACACTCTCTCTAACACATTGTGCCAGTTAGCTGTAGCAGCTCCAGTTCTAGTTTTCACCTCCTCATTCAGACTTCTTTCTCCTCAGTACCCCCCCCCCAAGGTCCCCAACGTTAGTAACCTTTTCCACTATTCTCCTTTTTGTGTCTGATTTTCTACATTTTCTGCCATGACCTGTCCTGCCTGTACTCAGTTTCATCCCAAGTGCCTTCAATTTTAGATGCCAGTCTCTTATCATTTGCTGATGTTCCTGTTGATAGTCCGTTTCTTGTGCCACATTGTCTGCATGCAAGAGCTGTGGTGATCTATCCTCTTTGATTTGTTTACTAATGTAGTCTATCACCATTATGTTTGGCACTGGGCTTGGAGTTGAATCCTGATGAACAGCTACTCCCACCGGGAAACCCTCTGTGAGTCCAAACACTCTTCACAGTTGTGTCAGCGGATGTTTTGGGGACTTTAAACCATTGCAGAACTGACCAAATCAGCTTTCTTAGGACACTGTTATATGCTTTCTTCAAGTTTGGGAATGCTCAGTCGGGCTCTTTCCTCATCTACAACTTCTTTTTCACTGTTTCACTAAAGACACCAGCTCAGTTCTCCTGCATCTGGATCTGAATGCAAATTGCTCATCTCCATTATTTTTCTACTACTCCGCACAGATATTTATCCAGCAGCATCTCAACCACTTTCATGCAGTCTGAAAGGAGCCTGATACCTCTGCACTGCCCACAGGTGTGGACATCCTCTTTATTCCTGCACACATGCACTAGAATGATTATTCTTTAGTCATCTGGTATACACCTCTCTCTCTCCATACCATGATGAGTACCCTCAGGAGCTACTACTTCCTTAAACCACCCAACATCTAGATCATATCAGAACTTGGTACTTTATCTGACTTCCATTTCATTAGCACTGTTCTTATTTGTTCCAGGGTTGGTTCCTCTTCTTTCATCATAGGCTTCTGTGAGGTTTTCTTCATTCAGAAGCTGCTGAAAGTACTCATTCCCTTTGTCTTTTGATGTCCTCTGGACTGGTAAGCAGTTTTTGCTGGTATCCCTTATGAACAGTGACTGATGACAGTTTTCCTTCTCTCTCTGCATTTGCCTTGCCATCTGACAGAGTTTATTTGTGCTATCTGCTGAGACACCTTACAAATGTTGGTACAGCTTGCCTCATACCTTGCTCTTTGCCACTGTGACTGTTTTCTTAGCTGCTTTGTTAGCCCATTAGCATTCCATCTTAGCCAAGTCTGTCTTTTCTATTTCCGTCTTCTTGATGACCATCTTTCACTTGATAAGTTCCTGGACTTCTGCATTCCACCATCAGTTTTCCTTATTTTCTTAACTGTCTCGTCCATGTTCCCCTTGTACAGTCTTCACACATCTTGTTTTGAGAGGCTGCCATTCTTTTTTGACTCATCCTATATACCTTTCTTCCAGATGTGCTATTGCCCTGAGACTTTCCTTGATAGCCTTTGTTTTCACTTCAATTTCCAGGTCTTCAACCTAGTCTCTGTAATGGTCATCAGTGGTTAATACCAGGGACTGACAGTTTCACTGAGGATGACTTGATAGTCTGTAACTATATTCCAATGTCCTTGTCTTATTGAGAAGATGATCACCTAAATTGCATGTTGCCCATGATTGAGTGTGATCTTGTGACCATCTCCCTTGCTGAACCATGTGCTGGCCACCGTCAAGCCCCTTGCCAGACAAAAATCTATAATGCCCTCTCTTTCTTTATTCCAGTTTCCCCCACCAATATGGACCAAGACAGTCCTCATATCCTGTTCTGCCTGACTGATATGAGCATTCAGGTCCTGCATTATCTACACTAACTCATTTTGTCTTTATTGATTTACCACTATGTCTGGTCACTGCCTGAATACTCTCTTTTTCTCAATATCACAACTCTGTTGTGAGGTATAAATTGAGATCATGACTTCTTTTGTTTGGGTTACCAGTTAAAAATAGCTCAGACTTATCCTGGATCAAAAATCATTTTCTTTACCCATCATGTTGAAACTCAAACTGAGACAGTTATGCAAGGCGTTCAAATGGAGAGAACACACTACACACTACAGATCACAATGTCATCTGCAAACATCATAGTCCACGGGGACTCCTGTCTGATCTTGTCTGTCAACCTGTCCATCACCATTGCAAATAAGAAAGGGCTCAGAGCTGATCCTTGATGTAACCCCACCTCCACTGTAAACGCATCCGTCACTCCCACCGCAGAACTCACCGCTGTCACACTACCCTCGTACATATCCTATACCACTCTTAC
The DNA here is from genome assembly GCF_019279795.1 of Protopterus annectens. NCBI lineage: Eukaryota > Metazoa > Chordata > Ceratodontiformes > Protopteridae > Protopterus > Protopterus annectens. The sequence continues at coordinate 27,795,648 of NC_056747.1, forward strand.
ATACTTTTCTGACACTCCTGACTTCCTCATACAATACCACAACTCCTCTCTAGGCACCCTGTCATATGCTTTCTCTAAGTCTACAAAAACACAATTTATTTATTTATTTATTTATTTGCAGTTGGTTTACCAGGATAGTCCATTGGGCCAAAAAGAACCCGTTTTCAATGGAGTCCTGGGGAGAAAAGCTCCAAAAAACTGACATACAGACTAGGTACATACAATAGAGAAAGCTCTATAAGCAAACAAACATACTAGGTACATACAATAGATTACTAAAGATACTTATACAATTTTAAAAGAGAATACAGTCATTGAATTAAATTTGAGGTAATTTCAACTATGCAATCTTATAGAAATAAAGTAAAATAAATGTGGGGTGCGTTAGGGCTTAAAGAGGTAGAATTTTATTTTATTTATTTTATTTAACATTTGTTGACCGGGAATGTCCGACTAGGTTCCACAGAGCCTGTTTTCAGTGGAGGCCCGGGGAGAAATGCTCCAGATGCATGTCTTTGGAATGTGGGAGGAAACCGGAGTACTCGTAGAAAACCCACGCGAACACAGGGAGAACATGCAAACTCCACACAGAAGGCACCCCAGCCGAGAATCGAACCGGTGAACCTCTTGCTGTGAGGTGACAATGTTAACCGCTGCACCACTGCGCCACCCAGGAAGTGTCTTGACATTACTTCTAATTCTTGTAAATATATATATCGAACCAGAGAACCTCTTGTTGTGAGGTGACAATGTTAACCACTGCACCACTGTGCCGCCCAAGAATTGCTTTGTTGTATAGCGTAGTTATTTTGTAGGGAGTAATTGGTTATGTAGGCATAGTTGAGTAACATATGAATGAATGGAAGATGAAGAGTACCTTATTTTTATGATGGGTGGGAACAAGAGCATTCCCATAGGGACTTAAGATGTGTGTGAAGAGATTTTTTGAACATGTAATGATTACAGATGGTAATGCAACTCCTTCCGACATTCTCTGTACTTCTCCATCAACACTCTCAGAGCAAAGATCGCATCTGTAGTGCTCTTTCCTGGCATGAAACGATACTGCTGATCACTAATCATCATGTCCCTTCTTAACCTTGCTTCCACTACTCTTTCCCATAACTTGATGCTGCGGCTGATCAGTTTTATCCCTCTGTAGTTACTACAGCTCTGCACATCGCCCTTATTCTTAAAAATCGGTACTAAAACACTTTTTCTCCATTCCTCAGGCATCCTCTCACTTTCCAAGATTTCATTAAACAATCTAGTTAAAAACTCCACTGCCATTTCACCTAAACACCTCCATGCTTCCACAGGTATGTCATCTGGGCCAACAGCCTTTCCATTCTTCTTCCTCTTCATAGCTATCCTTACTTCCTCCTTGCTAATCCACTGCACTTCATGACTCCCTATCCCTACATCAGCCAACCTTCTCTCCCTCTCATTCTCTTCATTCTTCAGAATCATAACATTAGATAAAATATTAGAAAACATATCTGTAAATATAAATATTCATAAACTAGCAGCTTTAATTTTTAACACAGGCTTAACAGAGTTAAAATCATTTAATCTTGGTGGAGAACTGGCATTCAATAACTGCCAGTGTGAAACTGTACGTTCCACCACTAACTCCCAGTTACCACCTCTAACAAAATTAGGTACCTTTTCAAGAATAGTAAATGGAAATTTTCTAAATTCATTACAAGTTATAGAAAGCTTATAAAGTGCATTAACTTTATTAGCTTTGCTAATAGCATAGGTATGCTGACATATTCTCACCCTTAATGGCTATATAGTTTTTCTAACATAAAAAAGCCAGACAAGATGCGCAAAATGCAACACAAATGACACACTTAGTGTTGTAGTTGTAATTATCTTTTATAAAAACTAACATGGACTAATCAGGTACAAAAAATTAGATAATTTTAGGATAAATCTGCACTGCTTGCACGCACTACAACAATTCATGCCTGCATTTTTGATAGGCATCCTCCCTAAAGTCTCATTTCTTTCAAAAGGAGCCTTAAGATTTTTACTATTCTTGTAAACAATCCTTGACTGCTATCCAAGATGATTATGCATACCTAAAGTTTCCAAAACAGTATTCCAATGATTGCTAATCATGTTTTTCAATGAGTCAGCGCCCTTATTCAATTCCATAACAAATGCTTCAGAGAAATTCTCAGTACTACTTAATTTACTTCCATTTACCAAAGGAATAGTCCATCTCAAAAGGGGAATATATTTAGTACCTCTCATTTTCACCAACCCACTTGTTCAAATCTTCCAACATAGGTTGTGGGTAACCATGTTCTTTAAATAAATCACATAACTTGATAGATTCGTCCTTAAAAGTACAATCATGAGAAACGAACCTACTTAACCTAATCACCTCCCTTTAACTAAATTTCCTTTTTGCCACTGTGGGTGCTGGCTGTCAAAAGGTAAGTAGGCATTAGAAAAAGTGACTTCTATAAATATTAAATTCAAATCTACCAAGATCCAAATTCTTAAAAATACTAACGTACAAGAAATTAATAGAAGAGCTGTTCCACTCATGTGTAAACCCCCAAAAATCAGTTGAACAGTTTAAATAATTAATAAAGCTTCCAACTCATCAACAGACCCTTTCCACAAAATAAAAATATCACAAGGTACCTCAAATAAATTTCCATCATGTGTGAAAATGGTGAATTTAAGACCATTGTGGTTCCCCAAAACCATAGGACCATATTAGCAAACATGGGAGATGACATTGCTCCCATAGCTACATCCCTATGCCGCTTATAACATTCACCATCATAGAAAACAAAGTTGTAAAACAGGGCCATTTCTATACATTGGAATATGAAATTCATCTCTGAATGGTCCATATTGGTACCTATGTCCATTGTGTCATAGAACCAATCAAGTCCTTGCCCATGCGTAATCACTAGAAATCAATCCTTAATGTCTACAGTTACAAAAAGGCAATTTGGTAGAAAAGTGGTATTGGCTAATGTTTCCAAAAAGTGTCAAAATATTTGAGAAGGTATTTTTTGTCCAGTCTTAAAGATTTTAACTTAAAATCTGCAAATTTTGCTAGGGGCTCTGCTTTCAAACTTGCTGGTACCACTATTGGTTTTAAGGTGGGGGCAGTTATTGACTTATGGATCTTGGAAATTCCAAAGATCGCCAGGATCTTAGCATTTTTAACCCAAAAGTACTCCCTTGTTTTAGGTGGTAAATCGTATGCAACAAAAATATCTTCCAGCACTAAATCAATATCATGATATGCAAAACTTATCTCATTATGAGAAACATCAGTGAATAATTCACCATTATTTATTTGAGCATTTTAGAAGCATACAGGTGATGATCCATAACCACCCCCTAGTCTTATCAGGTTTCATTATACACAGTTCTGTCATTGGACAAAGCATATAAAAGGTTTCTTTCATCCTGAGTAAGGGAATAATACCTAGGTCTTTTGTTAGAACACCATTCTCATGTACTGTTTCCAGATAACTTTTCAAACAAAGCTACAGTGGGCACAAGTGGTGGGTTAGAAGTACGACTTCTTACTAAACCAATTTCAGTCCCGTCATCATTTTCAGTCACAACACATTTTAAACTCAACTTTCTAGTAAATAATCTGAGTTCAGTCAAAAGGTCAACCACATTAATTTCACTCAAGGGGACAAATTTAAAGCCTTTTTGAAAAAGGGAGTCAAAAGATGCAGTAACATAAATATGAGAAAAGTTATAAATTTTACTGCCCCCATATTTGTAAACAGCACCTTTATTGTCCACGTATAAGGTATAAAATAGCTAAAAAAGCAGTAAACTGTACTAAATGAAGCAAAACAAAATAACTTTAAGATGATACTGGTAGGATTACTGATGCTGTTAGAAACTACTTGTGAATTGATAATCCAAAGATCAGCCATATTTTTGGATTGCCAAAATGCATCAAGATTTAAAGAATCCACTGCTTAGGCCAACAGTTTCAAATGTAAAAAGTAAAACAGAAGCTTTTGCAATATTTGCAGACGAATGTCTTCAATAGCAGTTGAGGTAAGCAGGACCTATTTAAAAGATACACTTGAATTTAAAAGCAAAATAGAACAAATAGAAGTGTCCCAGGATGATTTACTGGCAACTTTAGACATCCAGTCCTTGTATACAGTGATGCCTAATAAGGAAGAACTAAATATGGTAAGATTCAAATTGTTAAATTCTAAGTTATTGTCAAATAATGCAGTTGGGCTTTTAATGGAAGTTTTAGACTTGATATTAAGTTAGAATTTCTTTGAATTTAACGGTCATATTTAACATCAAGTAAATGGTGTTGCAATAGGGACTGCTATGGCCCCTAGTTATACCAACCTGTTTATGCAAGGTTGAGAAAGAGTCAATATTTTGACCAGAAGGTATTCAATGAATATACCGTTTTAAATGTTTTATTGATGATGCCTTGTTGGTGTGGAGGGGTGATGAAAAGAGTTTGAAGGAGTTTTTTGATTACTTAAATGGTATTAATTCCTTTTTGCATTTCACTGGGCAGTTTAGTTGTGTTGATATTAATTATTTAGATGTAACAGTAATGACAGGTGAAGGAAGATTATTCACTAAGATAAACAAGAAAGATGTTCAGAACAACTCCTATTTGCATTACAGCAGGATGCATTCTAAAAAAGTCAAAGAAAATATAGTCAAGGGGCAATTAATGCGTGTTAACAGTCTAAGAGGGACACTGACTTTTTCTGATGAAAGTGCGGGCCTTTGTGAAAAATTTCTTGAGAGAGATTATCCAAAAGTTGTTATTAGGAATTATTTTTCTGCTGTCAATGACTTGAGACAGCAAAAGGGGACCTCTGGTATTATTGGAAGAAATGGAGACTTGAATTTTAGAACCTCTATGCAGATTAGAAACAGTGTAGATGTTGCTGCAATTAAGAATATTATTAAAAGTAATTGGAAAATAATACAAAGTCACCCTGAACTTAGGGAAAGGTGCGAGACCAACCTTTATTTGTACACAAAAGAGGGAAGTGTTTCAAAACATTTTTTTCAAGCTATGCTCAGTAAATCAATTGCAGTGGAGAATAACAGTAAATTTGGCATGTTTAAATGTTTTAACTGTAATTTATGTGACTATTTGTTCACTGAGTCTGATGAGGTCAGTATTAATAGTTATAGAGTTAAAATGAATGAGAATGCTACATGCAAAAGTAGAAATGTGGTGTATATAGTGCTGTGTCAGTCATGTCCCTCTTTTTATGTAGGTCATACCAGCAGGGAGCTTTACAAATCTATTTATGATCATAAATATACAGTGGAATCAGAAGACTATAAAGCAAGCTCATGTTTGGTATATTTTAAATTCTTAGCATTGGAGGGGGTTGTGAATTTTGATAAATGTTTTGATGCAGAACAACTGAGTTGGTGAGAGTACTTACGGCAAGTAAAACTGAATGCCTGCTTGCCACCAAACTTTAACCATAGAGAGGACTTTGTTGGTTATTTAATGAGAAAGGACGAAAACACTGATTTGATTTTTTTGTCATATGATCTATTTTCATCGTGTGATTGCTGTTTAATTATTTAAATGTGATGCACATCATTTGCATTACTCAGTCTGATGAAGTCTGTATTTTGGATGAAAGCGCTTACTGTTTAATGCTGTTTGCAGTTTTCTTTCATTAAACGGCTTTTGTTATGTACTGCCTTAAAGTTCTTTTGTCTTTCATAAGATATAAAATGTTAATTCCTGTGAGGTCATCTGTTCATGTAATTCCTTGGACGAAAGTCTTGCTTGGTATGCACGTAAAGGGGATGAAAGAATCCTCTCCCCGTTTTCCATGTTTCTCCTCCAATCTCTTGGATCTGCGTGGAAGTCCTTCCCCTGAAAAATGGGCCTCTTCTTCCATAGCATCATTTGAAGTAACTACAGCCTCAAAATACCCATACACTGGTGCCCTGTTCACATTCATTTTAAAATCAGTACACACTGGTGCCCTGTTCACATTTGTTTTAAAATCACCACACCCTGGTGCCCTGTTTACATTCATTTTAAAATCACCATACACTGCTGCCCTTTTCACATTCTTTTTAAAATCACCACACGGCCCTGTTTACATTCATTTTAAAATCACCATACACTGGTGCCCTGTTCACATTCATTTTAAAATCACAGCACACTGGTTCTCTGTTCACATTTGTTTTAAAATCACCATACACTGGTGCCCTGTTCACATTCATTTTAAAATCACCACACACTGGTGCCCTGTTCACATTTGTTTTAAAATCACCACACACTGGTGCCCTGTTCACATTCGTTTTAAAATCACAATACACTGGTGCCCTGTTCACATTCATTTTAAAATCACCACACACTGGTACTCTGTTCACATTCATTTTAAAATCACCACACACTGATGCCCTGTTCACATTTGTTTTAAAATCACCACACACTGGTGCCCTGTTCACATTCGTTTTAAAATCACCACACACACACTGGTGCCCTGTTCACATTCGTTTTAAAATCACCATACACTGGTGCCCTGTTCACATTCATTTTAAAATCACCACACTCTGGTGCCATGTTCACATTCATTTTAAAATCACCACACTCTGGTGCCCTGTTCACATTCATTTTAAAATCACCACACATCGGTGCCCTGTTCACATTCATTTTTAAATCATCACATATACTGGTGCCCTGTTTACATTCATTTTAAAATCAACACACACTGGTGCCCTGTTAACATTTGTTTTAAAATCACCACACACTGGTGCCCTGTTCACATTCATTTTAAAATCACCACACACACTGGTGCCCTGTTCACATTCATTTTAAAATCACCACACACTGGTGCCCTGTTCACATCTCTTTTAAAATCACCACATACTGGTGCCCTGTTCACATTCGTTTTAAAATCACCACGCACACTGGTGCCCTATTCACATTCATTTTAAAATCACCACACACTGGTGCCCTGTTCATATTTGTTTTAAAATCACCACACATTGGTGCCCAGTTCACATTCATTTTAAAATCACCACACACACTGGTGCCCTGTTCACATTCATTTTAAAATCACCACACACTGGTGCCCTGTTCACATTCATTTTAAAATAACCACACATTGGTGCCCTGTTCACATTCATTTTAAAATCACCACACACTGGTGCCCTGTTCACATTCATTTTAAAATCACCACACACACTGGTGCCCTGTTCACATTCATTTTAAAATCACCATATACAGGTGCCCTGTTCACATTAATTTTAAAATCACCACACACCGGTGCCCTGTTTACATTCATTTTAAAATCACCATACACTGGTGCCCTGTTCACATTCATTTTAAAATCACAGCACACTGGTTCCCTGTTCACATTTGTTTTAAAATCACCATACACTGGTGCCCTGTTCACATTCATTTTAAAATCACCACACACTGGTGCCCTGTTCACATTTGTTTTAAAATCACCACACACTGGTGCCCTGTTCACATTCATTTTAAAATCACAATACACTGGTGCCCTGTTCACATTCATTTTAAAATCACCACACACTGGTGCTCTGTTCACATTCATTTTAAAATCACCACACACTGGTGCCCTGTTCACATTTGTTTTAAAATCACCACACACTGGTGCCCTGTTCACATTAGTTTTAAAATCAACACACACACTGGTGCCCTGTTCACATTCATTTTAAAATCACCACACATCGGTGCCCTGTTCACGTTCATTTTAAAATCACCTCACATACTGGTGCCCTGTTCACATTCATTTTAAAATCACCACACACTGGTGCCCTGTTCACATCTATTTTAAAATCACCACACATTGGTGCCCTGTTCACATTCGTTTTAAAATCACCTCACATACTGGTGCCCTGTTCATATTCATTTTAAAATCACCACACACTGGTGCCCTGTTCACATCTGTTTTAAAATCACCACACACGGGTGCCCTGTTCACATTCATTTTAAAATCACCACACACACTGGTGCCCTGTTCACATTCATTTTAAAATCACCACACACTGGTGCCCTGTTCATATTTGTTTTAAAATCACCACACACTGGTGCCCTGTTCACATTCATTTTAAAATCACCACACACACACACTGGTGCCCTGTTCACATTCATTTTAAAATCACCATACACTGGTGCCCTGTTCGCATTCATTTTAAAATAACCACACACTGGTGCCCTGTTCACATTAATTTTAAAATCACCACACATTGGTGCCCTGTTTACATTCATTTTAAAATCACCACACATTGGTGCCCTGTTCACATTCATTTTAAAATCACCACACACTGGTGCCCTGTTCACATTAATTTTAAAATCACCACACATTGGTGCCCTGTTCACATTCATTTTAAAATCACCACACATACTGGTGCCCTGTTCACATTAATTTTAAAATCACCACACACTGGTGCCCTGTTCACATTTATTTTAAAATCACCACACACTGGTGCCCTGTTTACATTTGTTTTAAAATCACCACACACTGGTGCCCTGTTCACATTCATTTTAAAATCACCACACACACTGGTGCCCTGTTCACATTAATTTTAAAATCACCACATACTGGTGCCCTGTTCATGTTTGTTTTAAAATCACCACACACTGGTGCCCTGTTTACATTCATTTTAAAATCACCACACACACACTGGTGCCCTAATCACATTCATTTTAAAATCACCATACACTGGTGCCCTGTTCACATTAATTTTAAAATCACCACACACTGGTGCCCTGTTCACATTAATTTTAAAATCACCACACATTGGTGCCCTGTTCACATTCATTTTAAAATCACCACATATTGGTGCCCTGTTCACATTCATTTTAAAATCACCGCACACTGGTGCCCTGTTCACATTTATTTTAAAATCACCACACACTGGTGCCCTGTTCACATTCATTTTAAAATCACCACACACACTGGTGCCCTGTTTACATTCATTTTAAAATCACCATATACTGGTGCCCTGTTCACATTCATTTTAAAATCACCACACACTGGTGCCCTCTTCATATTTGTTTTAAAATCACCACACACTGTTGCCCTGTTCACATTCATTTTAAAATCACCACACACACTGGTGCCCTGTTCACATTCATTTTAAAATCACCATACACTGGTGCCCTGTTCACATTCATTTTAAAATCACCACACACTGGTGCCCTGTTCACATTAATTTTAAAATAACCACACACTGGCGCCCTGTTCATATTCATTTTAAAATCACCACACATTGGTGCCCTGTTCATATTCATTTTAAAATCACCACACACTGGTGCCCTGTTCACATTCTTTTTTCCCTCGTGAACTTGGGTAAACAGTTTTATTTTTGTAACTGTTTTCATCTCTAGCAATCTTTCTCTCTTCTGTTTAAAGGCAACTGCTTAATGTTCCTCAACCTTGTGAAAAATCTTTTTAAAGTTGTCTATACAGATAGAAAAAAAACAAATCTGCTTTAATTTCCCCATCCAGCTTTTTAATCTCATCCTCTAATTTAGCTGTATGGTGTAAATTCTCCTGGATGATGATCTGCATAAGCTCAATCCCACAACTGTTGAAAAATTCCAACTACTCATGATGAAACACTAAACCAGATACTACCCCAATGAAGCCAGATACTACCCCAACGAAGCCAGATACTACCCCAACGAAGCCAGATACTACCCCATTGGGATATTAAGAATACAAAGACCTCTGGGGACATGCTTATTCTGGATGCAGAAATTCAAATAAGTATCATCCATCTGAATGGTTTTATACTCGGTGACCATGTTTTCAAATTTCTTGATACTTACAGCAAAAAGTAAGATCATGGTCATGCATGGTTCCTGAATTCACCATCATTCTCTCCGCTGAAGAATCCTCAAAAGAATATTTACCTGAAAACCAGTTTTGCAAATTACAACAATCAGTCCCTGGGGATTGGAATCAGTGTTACTTTGGGGGTTCATCTGCGCCACTGACAATATTCTTCGTGAGCAGACAGCTGCACATGGAAGAGCTTTAATAGGTCCTATACTCAGTGACTGCTATAGGTGCATAGGTGTGTACTAGGCTAATGGCCCTGGAGCCTTTACAAGCCTAGCCCACAGGATTACCCTGGCATTGTGCCACCTGACCTTAGTTCCTAGTGCTTCTGTCAAGTAGAGCCACTAGAGTGGTCCCCTGAGTGAATTTTCTGTTTCCCATCCACTCATCAAGATTTCTCTTGAAGAGGGCCAGTGAGGTACTCTGCTTTACATGTATGGGAAGTCTATTCCATAGCACGGGCAGTCTCTGGGTTATGAACCTGTCCCACCAGCATGTTCTGTTGATTGTGGTAATGAGGATGGGGTCTCTGGAGTGTGTGGTGCTGAGGGATTGGGATTTCTTTAGATGTAGCATTTCTAACAGAGCTGGGTCAGACATGGCTTTGTAAGTCAAGCAGAGATTGCCTATATGTAGTCGATGAGAGACTAGAAAGGCTCACCCAGACTCTGCTACACGTTGCTGTGAGGGAAAGGTTAGTTTGCTTTTTATTTGTTGCATTTTGTATTGCTTTATTGCCTTTTTCTGTTTTGAATACTACGATTTGTTTTCTTTACCTTGTGTTTTACTTGTATTCTGCTTTTAACTGCATATTAAAGATACTACAGATCTGTCTCTTGTGAGTCAGACAGAAACTTTTTCCCCATCTTCCTACCCGGTTACTGTTGTGTTCTTAAACACCACTGTCTTTCTAGTTGCCTGCCCCTTATGTTAATTTGACCATATATCTCATTTCCCCTCTGCTTTTACTGGCTTGTGTGAGTAAGTGCAAAATTATTATTTTGTGAAATCACTCCCCTTCAACAATTTAAATTTATTGGCCATTCGACTGTATTCCATTGTACCAGAATACAAAAGTGACCACCCCCTTTAAATCTATCTTGCTGTTTTAAAAATAGTGACTCTCCACTAAAACTTAACTTTTTAGACAGGTAAAACTTAAGTTACATACTTTTCACATCTAACTCCTCTAGTGCACACACTGCAGTGTTTAGGATAAACCATTTATTTCATCTTACCTTTAAGCATCCCTGTGACTAGCGCTTGCACTAAAACCTGCTGGAAAGCACTAGAAAGCCTAAACTGATACAAGCACTCAACTCTCCTTATTAATAAGGAGAAATCAATCATAGGCACTAAACAGCCTATAATTGCAAAGTACCTTGCTAAGGTAAGGGAAAACAGCTCTTGTACTTTACAAAAAAGCACCAAACCAGGCATGTTCAAGGGTCAGCTTCCGGTGATTTCTCCTGTCCACCTGGTGAATCTGGGTGTACTGGGGCAATGCAGCAATTGCCTCACGTACACAGACAACCCTCTCCTCCTACCACCCATCACTACAACCTGCGGGAGATGCAGTTACATAGCCAAATTGGAAGCAAAGCTCTCTCCGGCCAAGATTGTGCTAGACAGTCAAGAGGAGAAGGTTAACATCTGCACTACACCTCAAGCAACACATAGCCCTTCTAAACCCACACCACCAACACCCTCACATAGCAACACTAAACCCTCATATGTGGAGGTTCTTAACAGTAACCTACCCAAGCAATAAGGACCTCTGAAGCTGAAATGCAAACAAACACCAATTACAACCAATGTGTCACATAGCTCACAACACCAGTGTGCCACCCAACAACAGCCCTGAAGGCAAGACAATGTACCCAACACTTTAGTCATAGGTGACTGTATAGTCAGGCACACTGATGTCCCACTCATCAGGCTGAACAAGGAGAAAATTACAGTCAGCTGCCTGTCGGGTGCCAGGATCCGCCACATAATGCATGCACTCAAGTTACTCCACAACAAGTACAGATATGACTCTGTCATTGTCCATGCTGGAGTGAATGACTTGAGATGTACCTCCCTGGACTACATCAAAAGAGACATGGAAGAGCTCTTGGATCATGTGGCCCAAGCAGGTATGACCCTAGCTCTAAGTAGCATCATGCCTTCACCCAGAATGATACCACAGAATAAGGACAAAATGATTGACTTCAACAATTGGCTAAGTTTCTGGTGTAATTCAAAGGGGATCCAGTATCTGTCTGCCTGGGATGACATGATCGACAGACCACAATGCTTTGCCAGAGATTGTCTGCACCTGTCACCCATGGGATTCAGGTTACTGGCTAAGGCTCTTTCTACCCCTATAGTGCCTTTTTTAGGCAAAGTTCAAATGACAAAACCACCACAGTAACAGGTACAAGCATGCAAAATCTGAAGGTAATGCTACTCAGTGCTAGAATTCTAAACCTCCTAAAAATGGAGAACATCAATATCTGTGCAGTAACTGAGATCTAGTTCAAGGCTCCAGAGAGCACCACTACAATACCAGGCTACAACTCTTACCACACTTTTCAGCCACTAAACCAGGGCCGAAACACTAAAGGCAGAGGAGTGTCCATATTCACCAAGGATATTCACGCCACCAATCTAGTTGCCCAATACAATGCATCTGAAATTCTCCAGGTGCAACTAACACTAGGTAAGACTGCATTCCAAATTGTAGCTTGCTACAGATCCCCCACCATGCCCCAAGATTCTCACTACACCTTTCTAAACATACTGGGAAATATTAAGATACAACCAAGCACCCTAGTACTGTGTGATTTCAACTACACTGCCATTAACTGGGAAAACTACTTGTGTACCAACACCTTTGTCCAATGGTTCTTGGAATTCATAAATTCTGATGCCCAAGATCAACTAATCCACAGTCCCACCAGGGGCTCCAATATCCTACACCTGGTCATTACCAACATGGGAAATCGATGCTCCACACCTATGGTCACCCCCTCATTAGTCAGGTCTGACCACAAGCTAATCACCCTTGACATCCACATCCCTCCCCCACTCCCCCATAAAACTTTCTCCAAAGCCAACTTCATGCTACTCAAGTCAGAAGTGACAAACTTCATGACACCCATGCAGACGGGAATTGAAAGTTTGACTGCTGAATCCTACACTAAGGCACTGTACGAGCACATCCACTCATGCATAAATCATGCCATCCCAAATAGAACCAAGATGTTCTCCTCCAAAAAAAGGAAGCCAATCTGGTGGTCCCCTGCCATAAACAAACTTTACAACAAAAGGAAGAAACTGTTGCAGAAAAGAAGAAACTCCCAGGATGCAAAAAACTCCCCTACCAGCCTCAGTAAGAAGCTGAGATCCCTCATAAAATCTTCCAAAGCTAGTTACGAAAATAAAATTGCCAAAGATTCCAAAGACAACCACAAGGCATTCTATAGTTATGTCAAGAATCTAAATGGCAATGCTCAGATCTGCTCTGAGCTACAACAGAATGGCATTAAATATACTGACCCCAAGGATATTGCCAATATCATGGCAGATCGATTCAGTGCCAACTTCACCCCCTCTCACCCCCTAAAGAGCCCATCTCAATATCAAAAGATTGCCAAATTCTGGTCATAACAGCCACATAGGTAAAAAACACACTATTCAAAGCTAAAACTACAGCATCCATGGAACCAGATGACATCCCGGGCTGTGTACTACATGAACTACAAAATGAACTGCCACCTCCCCTAAGTGTCATGTTTAATCATAGCCTCATCTCAGGCTTTGTGCCCACTGAGTGGTGCACAGCTACAGTTATCCCACTCCACAAGGGGGGATCCACCTTGTATCCTGGGAACTACCACCCCATCAGTCTGACGAGCCTTATCTGCAAGGTCATGGAACGTATTATCATGGAACTTATAAACAAAGACATTGGCAACCTTCAAACACTGGACCCCACCCAGTTTGGGTTTGTGAAGGGCCGATCTTGTCTCCTGAACATGACTGACTTCTTTGAATCAGTCTCCAGAGCTGTGGACTAGGGTAAGAGAGTCCATACAATCTATTGAGACCTTGCCAAGGCCTTCAACACCATCCCCTACTCTGGAATCATAGATAAAATTAATAAGCTGGTCATTAATCCCCACATCACTCGATGGGTTGCCAACTGGCTTACTGACAGAATCCACACTGTAAAAGTAGCCGACTTCAAATCCAGCTCCAGACAAGTGAAAAGTGGAGTACCTCGGGGTTCAGTCCTGGGACCACTCTTGTTTGGCATCTACTTCTTTGAAGTACAGGCCAACACTAAGGGACTCTGGCTAACAAAGTTTGCAGATGACTTCAAACTGGGAGCCATTATTGAATCCCCAAATGATGTGGATAATCTCAAAAGGGCCTTACAGAAAAAGATGCTTGTGCCAGAGCCATGGGCTCAAGCTCAATGCCAAGAAATGTATAGTTATCCCCTTTGGGAAAAAACATGTACCTGTGAATTACCACATAGGTGGCAGTACACTAAACACTGAAAGTGTGATAAGACTTAGGGAGACAGGTGGACTGTGGTCTCACCTTCGATAACTACATCCCCACAACAGTCCTATCCTATGTGGCATGCCTCATCACTAAGGGCTTTTCATCCAGAAAAAAGGAGGTCATTGTCCCATTGAACTCATCCCTCATTAGACCCATTATAGAATGCAGTGCCCCATTTGGTATGTACCTCTCAAGACATCTGCAACAACTGGAAAGGACACAGAAACACCTCACTAAAAGAATCACAGGCCTAATGCAAATGCTCTATGCTGACCATCTAAAAAAACTCCAGCTATACTCTGTTGCATATCTCTGCTTAATATACAAGGCCATGTCAAACCCAGAGCTGTTGGACTTGCTACACTTAAAGAAATCTCAATCTCACAGAGCCACATGCTCCAGGGATCTAAATCTTGTCATCACAATGAACAAAACATTCTGGAGGGATAGGTGCCTGACCCAGAGACTCCCCAGACACTGGAATAGACTTCCTATACATGTCAAGCAGAGCGCCTCTTTGGCCGTCTTCAAAAGGAACCTTGATGACTGGATGGGAGATAGGAAATTCACCCCAGGGATCATGTCAGTCACCCTGCTAGACAGGGGTCCAGGGAAGTAAATATTGTGGGAAGAAATAGCCAGGAAATTGTTATGGCTAGGCTTGTATATAGACCCTAGGGCCAATAGCCTAGTACCAACCTATGAACCTATGGAGTTTTTTGAGTCTGTCCATATAGGACAGGTGTTTAAGGCCTAGGATCCTCATTGTGAGGTACTTTTGTGGCCTCTCCAGTTGTTGCAGGTGTCTAATAAGGTACATGCCAAATGGGGCATTGTACTCGATGATTAGCCTAATGAGGGAAGAGTAGAGGGAGATAAATAAATAAATAAATAAATAAGACCTCTTTCTTCCTGGATGCAAAACCCTTAGTAATGAGATGTGCCACATAGAAGGACTTTCTGACCACAGTGGCAGTGTGGTGGTCGAAAGAGAGGTTGCTGTCAACCTGTGTTCCTAGATCTTTTATAAGCCCTTCTGTGTTCAGTGGACTACTAGCAATGTGGCAATTCAAGGGAAATCTGTTTTTCCCAAGGGGGATGACAACACATTTTTTTGGCATTGAGCTTAAGGCCATGGTTCTGACACCAGTCGTTGATCTCATTGAGGCCTTTCTGTAGGATGTCACCATCACTTGGGGAGTTAATAATAGCTCTCAACTTGCAATCGTCTGTGAACTTTGTCAGCCAGAGTCACTTCATGTTGACCTGGACTTCAGAGAAGTAAATGCCAAACAGGATAGGACCCAGGACCAACCCTGTGGGACTCCACTCGTGACTGGTCAACAGTCTGACTTGGAGTCATCTACTTTCACACTGTGGGTTCTATCTGTGAGCCAATTTGAACCCACCTTGTGATATAGGGGTTGATGCCAAGCTTAGTGAGTTTTTCTATGATTGCTGAGAGGGGAATGGTATCAAAGGCCTTGGTCAGATCAAGGTAGGCTGTATGAACCACCTTGCCTTCATCCATAGCTCTGGTGACTGACTCAAAGAAGTCAACCAAGTTGAGCAGGCATGATCTACCCATCACAAAACCAAACTGTGTAGAGTTTGGAGATTATTTATATCCTTGTTTATTAGGTCCATGATGATGTGTTCCTTAGCTTTGTATCAGACTCGTCAGGCTAATGGGGTCATAGTTCCCAGGGTCTGTAGTCACGCCTCCTTTGTAGAGAGGGATGACTGTAACAGTGGGCCATTCGGTAGGGACAAAGCCTGAGGTGAGGCTATGATTGAACAGGGCACACAGGTGAGTTCCCAGTTCACTTTGTAGTTCATGTCAAAACAACTAGAATTATAAATTCTGCAGGTAACTGCTAAATAAATAAATAAAATAAATGTAGAACACAGCCGGGGATATTGTCAAGTCCCATAGAAGCTGTATTCTTGGCCTTGGACAGTGCTCTTTTAACCTGTGCAGCAGTAATACTGGGTGCCTGGCAATCTATTGGTATTGTGATTGGTCCTGGGGGGGGGGGGGTAAAGTGGGCACTGAATCTGTCAGCCAGTATATTGTCTGACTGATGTACTGGGATTTTATGCTCAGTGTCTGACTGCTATACTCTGTGTCTGACTGCTATACTCAGTGTTTGATGCTATAATCAGTGTTTGATGCTGTGTCTGACTGCTATACTCAGTGTCTGATGCTGTGTCTGACTGCTACACTCAGTGTCTGACTGTTATACTCGGTGTCTGACTGCTCTACTCGGTGTCTGACTGCTATACTCAGTGTCTGACTGCTATACTCAGTGTCTGACTGCTATACTCGGTGTCTGACTGCTCTACTCAGTGTCTGACTGCTATACTCAGTGTCTGACTGCTATACTCAGTCTCCGACTGCTATACTCAGTGTTTGATGCTATACTCAGTGTCTGACTGCTATACTCAGTGTCTGACTGCTGTAATCAATGTCTGACTGCTATACTCAGTGTCTGATGCTATACTCAGCCTCTGACTGCTATACTCAGTGTCTGATGCTATACTCAGCCTCTGACTGCTATACTCAGTGTTGGATGCTATACTCAGTGTTTGATGCTATACCCAGTGTCTGATGCTATACACAGTGTCTGACTACTGAATTGAATGTTTCACAGATTGACCTACAACATCTTTACTTAATTCTAAATGTTGCTTTACTGCACTGAGTGCTCTGAGAACAATAAATTCAAGTGATTGCACTGCAAAGTTTTTATTCTAATTTTGTTTTCCGTTCTGGCTGTGGCTGAAAGGGATCCACAGAACAGTGCATTTACTGAGATGAAACATGTTAACTAAAAATAAGAAAACAAAATACCCTCTTAATTTAATATACTAATTCCTAGCTTCACAACTGTAAGGAAAGAGGCAAACATATTATAAAAGGTAAAGCCAGCACTTTCACTATAAACATAAACACAAATGTAAAAATAATCAAGGATTTTATTTATTTTTAAATAGAACCCACAAGACAACTGCATCAGTGAAACTTGGATTGTACTCTCTAGATCTGACATCGAACCCTTACATAAATCCAGCAGTGAAGCTTTAATTATAGTCCCTTATCTCTGACAGGGATGAATAATGTCTTACAGTAAACCTCCAATCTCTGCAAATGGGTGATATCACCCCCTCTGCCAAGGCTGGTGAGAATTCCTGTCCAAATAGTCAGAAACCTTTGAGAAAAAAAATATCCAAACTCTGTAGTTTATAACCAAACAATGCCTTCTTTTAGATAATGCATTAAAAACAGCAGGGTACCAAATGGACTCCATGTATGGAAGTTTCCAAATAGACTGGATTCCAGTACAGAGCTTTATTCCAAGCTGACAACTATGTTTGAACAGTATGGATGTGAGTTGATGACAGTGTTAATCAAAGAGAATGAACATAAAATTAATGGTTTAATTTTAGATCATAATGCTTTGTACCCGAACACAAAGAATCATTCATTATTTGATTCTTATCACGATAAATATCAGAGTGTTTTAAAAAAAGATAAACCAGCAAGTCAATGACACTATGATTGAAATGTGACAACAATGATTACAACAAAAAGGCATACTCAGTTTTTAATTTTGGAAAAACAGTTATTACTCTAACGGGGATCCAAATAAAGCAAACCGTCTGGTTGAGGAGGTGAACGATGGTAATTCTGGTCCGACCAGCAAGGGTACACGGATTATTCCAATAATGAACAGGTGTTAGTGTGGAAGTCAACTGTGACTCCAACATTCTGGATTTGGAGAACCCTTCAGACCTCCCGCCCAAGGAAATCTCAGAGATTAGCTGGGTACCCCCATATTCCCAACAGATGGACCAATATCAGGAAGGAAGGAAGGGGTTATTAAAATTAGCTGAAAGGAAGAAGAGGAAGGAGAATGGGTTTCAAAGGAAGAGGGAGAAACTAGGGCAGTGTCCTCCTTTTAATACCACACTTTCACAGTGTGAAGAGGGAGAAACTAGGGCAGTGTCCTCCTTTTAATACCACACTTTCACAGTGTGAAGAGGGAGAAACTAGGGCAGTGTCCTCCTTTTAATACCACACTTTCACAGTGTGAAGAGGGAGAAACTAGGGCAGTGTTCTCCTTTTAATACCACACTTTCACAGTGTGAAGAGGGAGAAACTAGGGCAGTGTCCTCCTTTTAATACCACACTTTCACAGTGTGAAGAGGGAGAAACTAGGGCAGTGTCCTCCTTTTAATACCACACTTTCACAGTGTGAAGAGGGAGAAACTAGGGCAGTGTCCTCCTTTTAATACCACACTTTCACAGTGTGAAGAGGGAGAAACTAGGGCAGTGTCCTCCTTTTAATACCACACTTTCACAGTGTGAAGAGGGAGAAACTAGGGCAGTGTCCTCCTTTTAATACCACACTTTCACAGTGTGAAGAGGGAGAAACTAGGGCAGTGTCCTCCTTTTAATACCACACTTTCACAGTGTGAAGAGGGAGAAACTAGGGCAGTGTTCTCCTTTTAATACCACACTTTCACAGTGTGAAGAGGGAGAAACTAGGGCAGTGTCCTCCTTTTAATACCACACTTTCACAGTGTGAAGAGGGAGAAACTAGGGCAGTGTCCTCCTTTTAATACCACACTTTCACAGTGTGAAGAGGGAGAAACTAGGGCAGTGTCCTCCTTTTAATACCACACTTTCACAGTGTGAAGAGGGAGAAACTAGGGCAGTGTCCTCCTTTTAATACCACACTTTCACAGTGTGAAGAGGGAGAAACTAGGGCAGTGTCCTCCTTTTAATACCACACTTTCACAGTGTGAAGAGGGAGAAACTAGGGCAGTGTCCTCCTTTTAATACCACACTTTCACAGTGTGAAGAGGGAGAAACTAGGGCAGTGTCCTCCTTTTAATACCACACTTTCACAGTGTGAAGAGGGAGAAACTAGGGCAGTGTCCTCCTTTTAATACCACACTTTCACAGTGTGAAGAGAGAGAAACTAGGGCAGTGTCCTCCTTTTAATACCACACTTTCACAGTGTGAAGAGGGAGAAACTAGGGCAGTGTCCTCCTTTTAATACCACACTTTCACAGTGTGAAGAGGGAGAAACTAGGGCAGTGTCCTCCTTTTAATACCACACTTTCACAGTGTGAAGAGGGAGAAACTAGGGCAGTATCCTCCTTTTAATACCACACTTTCACAGTGTGAAGAGGGAGAAACTAGGGCAGTGTCCTCCTTTTAATACCACACTTTCACAGTGTGAAGAGGGAGAAACTAGGGCAGTGTTCTCCTTTTAATACCACACTTTCACATTGTGATGTTATGCATGCCGGTCAAGGTTATAATATTTTTAATTATAGTAGTATTATTTCTGTTGTATATTTTAACCTTTTCTTAAAATGTTTCAAAACACTTCTTTAATTAGAGTTGTTTACCAGGAAACTTAACTTGTCAAATATGTTTAAAGAACAAAATAGTGCAGAAGTCAAAGAATGTTTTAATGAAGAGTGACCCCCCCGCCCTTGTTTGACAGGGCTTGTGAGGATGTGATCTATGACATATTTAAAATGAAAAGTGGGGTCCTTTGGAAAAACTTAACACTAGAGGAGCTGGACATATTAAATAAACTCTCATGTGATCAGTCAAATATGTATTATAAAGCCCGATAAAGGGAGTAGGACTGTGTTCTTCAATATTATTTATTCTGCTAAAATAACAAAGTTATCGTATGATGCAAGTAAATATTTGCAAGTATCTAAAAATTAAATAAATGCTGGATATAAGATTTAGATTTTTTATATGACAGCCTTATGTGAAGAACAATGACTGCTGAGGTATATATCAAATTTTAAGTGCACAGGATCTTAAAGGAGCCACGATTTTGGTATTCCTAAAATTCAAAAAATGTGAGGGATCCCCCCATTAGTCCTGCTGCGACTGCACAGGGATCTAAGACATGCCCACTGGCAGTCTTTACTGACAGAAGTTTGAAACCTCTTTATGATTTTTTGGGCATGTTTTGAAAGGCTCATTGAATGTCTTGATGCATTTTTCAAGTGAACTGTGAGAACCAAGCATATCTTTTTTGACTATAGATGCACTCCATTTGTTTCCTACTATACCAGCATATCTTTTTTGACTATAGATGCACTCCATTTGTTTCCTACTATACCAGCATATCTTTTTTGACTATAGATGCACTCCATTTGTTTCCTACTATACCAGCATATCTTTTTTTGACTATAGATGCACTCCATTTGTTTCCTACTATACCAGCATATCATTTTTGACTATAGATGCACTCCATTTGTTTCCTACTATACCAGCATATCTTTTTTGACTATAGATGCACTCCATTTGTTTCCTACTATACCAGCATATCTTTTTTGACTATAGATGCACTCCATTTGTTTCCTACTATACCAGCATATCTTTTTTGACTATAGATGCACTCCATTTGTTTCCTACTATACCAGCATATCTTTTTTGACTATAGATGCACTCCATTTGTTTCCTACTATACCAGCATATCTTTTTTGACTATAGATGCACTCCATTTGTTTCCTACTATACCAGCATATCTTTTTTGACTATAGATGCACTCCATTTGTTTCCTACTATACCAGCATATCTTTTTTGACTATAGATGCACACCATTTGTTTCCTACTATACCACAAGAAGATGAGCTAATAATGTTTATAGAAGCGTTGGTTCCCTTGATTTTTTTGGATCCCATAAAACTCTTTTTTTTTTTTACTAATTTAATGGAGTTATTGTTAAAAAGGTATTTATTTTTTGAGGGTAAGGTTTTCATACAAGTTAAAGGGGTGACAATAGGTGCTGGCTTTTTGCAAATGTAGTCATGTGGCAATGGGAATGTAATTATGTGATTGATTCTGATTTTTCAAGTTGTTGGAAGGGCTACTTTCAGATACATAGATAATATGTGTGCTATGCAATGATTCAGAGTCTATGCTTAAGGACTTTATAGATTATTCAAATGGCATTTCAGAATTTTTGAGTTTTTGGACATCAGTTTATTTAAACATGAAGAGTTTTTTCATCTAGTATTTATAGTAAGCCTATGTATCCGAATTCTTATCTATATTATACCAGCTGCCACCCAGCTAAACAGAACAACCTAGTTAAGGGACAGCTGATTAGGTAGTTTAGAATGTTTTCATACAAAAAAATTGTAAAGGGAGATAATTATCTTGCATCATATATTTTTACAAATGGGTTACTAACCAGATTGACAGTGGAAATTCAAACAAGCAGGCAGGACAAGTTTAGGTGATTACTGGCTGCCAAGGTATTCAGTACTGCCCCAGTATAGACTACTAAACATTTGGAAGGGGCTAATTTTGAAGGCACAATGATACTGCAGTTTAGTAGACATTCAACATAGATGAAAGAAGTCCTTTGGAGGAACACGGCTATTTTTAAAAAGTATCTAACGTTTTTCAATGTACTGGGGACAGGCTCTGTGTTTGTTTATAAAAGGAGTAGAAACTTTAAAAATAACTTAGAAAATAAAAATATCAGCTCCATGAATATTGATAATACATCTAGAACATTATGTTCGGCATGTGTAGTCGATGCAGATATATTTGCGAAACTGATACCTTTCTAATAATATATAGAGAGGGCTCCCGCAGGTTAACTTCAGCAGCAGTTGTCATTCATGTGGTGTGGATTACATAGCAGTATGTCAGAACTGCAAAATGTTATTATGAAAGTAAGACTGAACAGCCACTCCATAAAAGAGTTTATGGGCACCTATATGATGTAACTTAAGGATAATAATAACCATGCCTTATTCAGACACACGCAGTTCAGAGAAGGACAAGTACACTAGGACTATGCAATTTTACAGAAGGTGGTGAGAGACCCTCGGGATGGCACTTGGGAGAGCCTTACTGAATCTAAGAACTAATATGGCAACTAAGACTTAATGCCACATTATGGCCTGGACTGAATGACCATATTGCCATGCAGTGTTTTTTAAAATTGCATTCTGCTAAAATTCTAGTGTAGGATGATTTTATCAAGTGAATTTTTAAGCAATAACACTTGGAAAAATTTGTAAGATTTGCTTATACAACATTTTATTTTTTTTTTTTTCAAAAAAAAAATTTTATTGGCAATTTTGTTTTAATACAATAAAAACCAAACAAGTTATAACAAGATAAATAAAATACACAGCACAAAATTTCAACAAGCAACCCCACAAGCTGTCAGAAAAACATAATATAACAGTAATTAAATAGTACTAAATATTGGAATTAAAACTACAAACCACTGAATTAAATCAAGAAGAAATAAGGAGAAGTGTATTAACTTTGGAGCAAATTTTTAGATAAAGGGCACTCTTCTTAGGACTCTTACTAATGAATTTGTGAGCAGCCATGTATGTAAATACCAATGATTTAAAGTTATTCCAACAAAGCTTAGTACGATCCATCCAATTTCTAGAGATGTACAGTTTCATGAGAGAACATAAAAAGACCAAAACATGGGTATCAAATAAAGAAAGAGTACACATAGGTATGTGAAGGATGGCTAGTTCCCAACAAAGGGTTGATTTGTGGTATCCCATTTTGAAGACGGACCTTTAACGAAGTCCAAAGTTTATGAGTATGATAACAGGACCAAAAGATATGAAATAAATCAGCGTAGGGTGCTGAGCAGCAGGAGCAAGAAGGAGATTTATTGAAGTCGATTTTTGCTAGTCTAGCTGGAGTAAAATATGTATTATTGTTAATCATCAATTGTGTGTAAAAGGATTCTTAAATGGGGAGAAATTAATAGTGTTTTTTATGGACAAAAGCTTCTGATTATGTGAAAGAAGAGGGTGATAATTATTCCAATAGTTTGAAAAAAGACATGGACTATTATTTATCATAGATGATATAAGTTTATATGAATTAGAAATCATTTTCTTGGGAAGAGTAAGATTATGCAAAACAGATTCTAATAAGGATATATTATGTCCATTATCAAAAAGATGTATAAATTTATACTTAATAATATCTCTCAATTGTCTGATTATCGATAAATATTTTTATTTATCTTCAATATCACACATAGGTTAGATAATGATTCATTATTATGTTTAAGTAAATCCCAGACCACTAAGCTTTTAATTTCGGAATTTAGAAAGATTAACAGGAAGATTATTAATTGTAATATTAGGATTTAGATGTAAGGGTTGAAGTAAGGAAAGGTTTTATCCAAATTTATAAGTTTCATTAAGTTTTGAAAAATAATAATCTTATGTTTTAAATTATTTGAGAGTTTGAGATTTTTAAAGGAATCTTTTACGAGAAAAGGGAGGGCCTCCGGATTCAAATTCAGACTTATAACATGTTGAAACCATATTTTAGACCATAAGGGATAAGAATTATAATCTACTAATTTAAATTTGGAAATACATAATAACCTACTTGCCGAAATGATGAAGTAGTATAATTGAAAATTTGGCAGTCCCAGTCCTCCACCCGATTTGGGAATAGTTAGTTTATTATATGCAATTCTCACAGATTTTGGATACCAGATAAATTTAGATAAATCCCTACATATTTTAGTCAAAAAGACTTTGGTATTACCTGATCTACAGAGTTGAATTGAAAGAGAATTTTAGGTAGAATATTCATTTTAATTATAGCAGCTTTAGACAAGAGAGATAATTTCAACTTCTGCCACCTAAGAATATCAAGAGTTATTTTGGACCATGATTTAAGGAGATTATTTTGAAATGTAGATGAAACATTATGATTAAAGGAAATCCCTAAATATTTAATATCGAAAGTAATTTTAAAGGAAGACAAGGGAAAATAACTTGGATTATATCCCTGAAGATTTATAGGAAAGATGTGAGATTTCTGAAAATTAACTTGATAATCTGAAGCTTTAGAAAAGGCCTCAATGGAAGATTCAATCTTATGAAGATCAGTGTTAGGAAGTTGAAAGTAAATAATTAAATCATCAGCAAAAGCTGACAAAGAAACTATAGTATTCATTACTCTAGGAATCACATGAAATGTATTTGATTTTATATAAAGAAATAGGGGTTCAATGAATATATTAAAAAGGAAAGGAGATAGCGGACAACCCTGTCTAGTACCATTAGTTATTCGTATTGGTTTTGATAAAATTTTGTTTATCCACAAGCAAGTCGAGGAGTTATTATATAAAACTTTAATCATATCTATGAAAGAAGCGGGAATATTGAAATATGATAAGGAAAGAAAAGAAACATCCAGTTAACCCTATCAAAAGCCTTCGCATCTAATATCAAGGCATAAATTGGATTTTTGTCTTTTTCAGAATATGCATTAATGAATCTAAAGTTAAGGTATTATCCCAAGTATGTTTACCTGACATAAAGCCTGATTGTTCCTTGGATATTATAGAAGGAAGAATTTTCCTAAGCCTATTTGCTAAAAGAGAGGCTAAAATTTTAATGTCAATATTAATCAAAGAAATGGGGCGATAATTGTGCGGATCTGATTTGTCCTTTTGATTTTTAAAATTAAAATCGTTTTAAGTATTCCAATAAAGATCTGAGATACCATGTTTTATTACATAATTATATACTTTTAATAATATAGAAGAAATCAATAAGTTATAAGTTTTAAAGAATTCAGCTGTAAATCCGTCAGGACCAGGTGATTTCCTGCCTTAAGATTCGAGATAGCTTCTTGAATTTCTTGTAGGCTTATAGGAGCTGAAAGCAAGTCACCTTGACTTTTACTTATGGAGGGAAATTTAATAGAATTAAGAAACTCAATCATATTTTTATGTAGTACTACTTGTACTTCCATTAGAATATATGTCAGAAAAAGGTTAGAAAAAGTTGTATTATTTCTTGGTCAGAGTTATAAATCTTATTATTAAGGTGTAGCCGAGATATCTTAGGAGGTTCTTGATTGTTTCTAATTAATTTTGCAAGAAATTTAGATGGAGTTTGTGCCCATTCAGAGTAGGTTGCAATCATCCTTTGTTCAAAAATGGTTAGGTTCTGTTTATGTAGTTGAAGTAATTGGAATTGTAAGTCATTTATTAAATTATCTCTATTGGGATCTACATTTATTTTTGTTGTTTTTCTAGTTCGAGAAGTTTATTTGTAAGTTCCATTTCTTTGTCTTTATATTTCCTTTTAAGAAAAGAGGCTTTATTAATTAAAATACCTCTCATATAAGCTTTACAGGCTGCCCATTGTATATCTAAGGGTATATCAGAACTATCCAGATTAAGGGTAAGATTAGATAGTATTTCAGTAATTTCCTGAATAATGTCTTTATTACAAGTAAATTATTATTGAGTGTCCAATTATTATATTTAGAGGGGAATTTTTTTTTGAATAGGGTTAATATTTATTGAAATCTTAGAGTGATCAGAGATGGATCTCGGATCCAAGAATAGAACAATATCAAAGTGTGTAAGAAATTCGAGATTAAAAGAAGTCCAATCTTGACCAAGATTTGGAGCATTTTGAATAATAAGTGTATAACTCCTCTTTCGTTATCTGGTCCTTCAAAGAAACAGGGTCAGTAAGACTAAGGTCAAACATCAAATCTTCCAAGGCAGAGGAGGATTGGGTATTGTACCAATAATAGGAAGATTTATTAGAACGATCTACAATAGGATCAATAACAGCATTCCAATCACCCCAGCTATAATATAATGGTCTTTAAAGGTTGCTAAAATATTATGAATTTCTGCAATAAAAATATATTGCTGAGAACACGGGCCATATAAATTAAAAATAGAATAGGTTTATTAATATTAGGAAATTGAGATGTGAAAAAACACCATCTACCATTTACATCAGACCTTATATTAAGTATGGTACCCTGGAAAGATTTTTAATAATTATCGCTACTCCTCTAGCACTAGAACTATTACCTGAAGAAATAATAAGTTTCACCCATTTCTTTTCTCTTACTCCTGCCCAATCCCTATCATACAAATGTGTTTCTTGAAGGAAACATATATTAGCATATGATTTAAAAATCAAGTGACAGATAAGCCCCTTTTAGACTTATTTTGCAACCCTCTAATATTCCACGAATCTATATATAAAGTCATAATACAATAAGCTTAGTGGGCCTAGTATACACCTATTTTAGAAGAAAGGAAAAGCCTAAAAAAAATAAAGACGGTGACTTTGTAAAACCAAAAGCGCTCATTTTTATTGTAAATACATAGCTGACTTTTATTTTCAATCTTCTCCTATATTTTCCATACTTTCCTTTATCTATAATCATAAAATGACAGTGGTAAGAATAGAAAAGGGACAAAGAAAAAACAAAATATGACAGCAAAGAGAATCCTTCCATACCTCCCCAGTGCCTACCCACCCCTCAAAACTAATGGAAGGAAATAATATATAATACATCTGTGAAGCTTTTGAAATGCTAGCATAATAATTCTTGTTATAACAAAAGAAAGAATAAAAATTAAGTAACAAACTAATACTCCAACAATATGTACATATATACATCACACAATGTTTCCAAGACACAGCCATGTTAGAACCCATAAACCAACACCCACGAGATCATATCCAGAACAATGAAATTAGCCATAAATAAAAGGAAAAGTAAAATTAACTTAACTAACTATAACCTATAAATATGCGATTTTTCAGAAAAAAATTAAAACTAAAAAAATATTATTTATAAAATGTAAACATTTGTATGGTACATACCTAAAATAACTTTAAGATTATATTTTAAATTTTAAGATTATATTTTAGTGCATATTCAACAACACTAGTAAAAATTATAATTTAAGATAAGAAATCGACATATAAGAACACTGGACATAATACATGCACATACTGAACTAAGTTGCAAATACCCCATGAAAAAACTGTGAGAAGCCATTTATATCCTAACTGAGTCATGTAAACCAGACCCCACCGCATGCATTAAGGCAGACATTAACAAGTAATACATTAGATATATATTAAACTATACCACCATTTCTTAAATAACTACAGAATAAAGTCCAGAACAATGAACTGTCATTGTAGGAAACCTCATGAAGTGAGAACCTCATGAAGCGAAGCATATCAGCATCTCAGCGACAGAATCATAAGCAGAAGTTCCGCCTTTACAGTTAAATGAGAGCCAGAATTCTCACGCAACTCCACACGGAGAAAATGTATCCACCATTTCTTAAATAACTACAGAATGAAGTCCAGAACAATGAACTGTCACTGTAGGAAACCTCATGAAGTGAGAACCACATGAAGCGAAGCATATCAGCATCTCAGCGACAGAATCATAAGCAGTGGTTCCGCCTTTTACAGTTAAATGAGAGCCAGAATTCTCACGCAACTCCACACGGAGGAAATGTACCAGGAAAATAATCTCCAGAACTAATCATGACACCATTTACAGTCACCAATTCCGGAACATCATGTTGTTTACTGGCATCTGAAGAATCATACAGTCATCCAACTCCTACTCGAGTTTTCTCACTTTATAGTTCAAGTTAACAAAGAAATCATGCCACACCAAAATCAGTGTTAAACCAACAGCAAGGCTTACTTACTTTGTTTGTATATTTGCCAAAAGATAAATCTTGACAGCCTATATAAATAGTCCTTGAACAACCACTCATGCTGAACAAATGATTACTCGCATAAAACACTTGCATATATCAGCACTTGTAAACGAACAGCATTTCTTCACAGCGCAATTGTAAGGCAAACTGAGAGTTAACCAAATACATTTTTATAACACTGGATAAGAATTGAAGGCTTTAATAAAAGCATCTTTAGCTTCAGACGGAGTACTGGCTGAATATTTAGTCTCTTTATATGTAAATAAAAGGACACTTTCGGGTATCTCATCTGAAACCTTATATTTCTTTTAATTAAATCAGCACAAAGGGAGCTAACCTCTGCCTATTCAATTTTATTTGGTGTGGCAAGTCTTGAGTAAAAGTAATTTTATGACTGTTCCATACCAATATTTTTGCTTTCTTGCTGACTGTAGAATATTTTGAACATCCTGAAAGTTCAACAGTTTGGTATAGATGATGCGAGGGATTTGTGAATCCTGTCTACGTCTAATGGCTCTATGTGCCCTCTCAATTATTATTTTATCAGCTGTAAAACTCGGACCCAAAAGTGCACTGAAAATCTGACCACAAATTAAAATAAGGTTTTGGTTATCATATGTTTCAGGTAGCCCCTAATAATAATATTATTACGACCGGCTTCTCGCTCAAGATCTGTTAGTTTAGTTTGTAATTCCTCAATAAGCACAGAATTGTTTTTGTTACATCAGACACTTGACTAATTTTAAAGTCATTATTTTGTGTTTTTGCTCTAGCGTGTCCATTCTTTGTACTAACTGGTTAATAGATTTAGTAAGACCAGACATTTGGTCAGATATAACCTGGATAGCATCATGAATTGGTTGAAGCGCTACTTTCATATCGTCGATGTGAAGATTCGGTTCAGTTTTTGTCTTAGCATTTGTTTTATTATTTGAAGAACTACTATCCACAACTGTTTTGAAGTTCTCAACCTTTTACAAGTGTTATCTTTCTCAGGGAGAGAATTGAGGAGATTTTGCCTTGGTACTCTGGGCATCCATATTCTCCGCACTTTCTGTCATACCTGGATACCGATGTACAGAACAGAAGTAAGGAGCCAACTGCTAGAAGCCTTGAATCCTGTCAGGCACAAAATTTTCACACAGGCCTCTTGGATACTCGTATTCCTTATCCCAGAAACTGGTTAAAGGTAAAAATACAGTTTTTACCAGAGAACAGACCACCAAACGACTTCAGGTATATTATATTAGCCTCTTATATCAGCGAGTAATAATTACTACCATTAAGAAACAGTTAAGGCTACATAAAATAAAAATTAACGGTAGGAGCTCGTGGTTAGGGTGCTAACTAGCCGACCACCATCTTGGAAAGAACTATACAACATTTTATTTGATTTTTGAGGAACTATAATGCCTATTACAGATATACGCAGTTATTTCATACTGTCTTGCACATTATGTCACCTTTAATAGATTTTTATATTAATTTTAAGTACTTATTATTTTCATCATATTTATCATACATGTTCTAGATATGAGTAATTTGTTTAAGACGTTTTAAGTGATATAGCAAGTGTTTGTTGTATTTTAAACATTTTTAAAGCATTATTTTTAAAGTATTTATATCAAGATCATAGCTATTTTTATTAGGGAATGTTTACTAGAGAATACATAGATATTTAATATAGAATGTGTGTATATAAATGTATTGTTAGGCATAATTTGTATAACTGCATTCAATTAATGTCATGTGATTAGGAATGAGTTTTGTGAGGGTTACATTCACAATTTCAAAATACCAAAATCTCGAATTTCAAAATCTTGAGTTCAGAATCTCGACAGCTTGGACTCTCAAAATTGTGAAACCCCTCCCAAAACACTACCCAACACCTGATAAACATGTATGCAGGGGAGCAAGCCCCCCTGCACCCCCACGTGGGGGGCTGCACCCCACACACTCTGAGATTGCACTACAGTGAGGACAAGGAAAATCTCCCGGTCCACGCTATATGCCCATCTCCGTTCAAGATTTCAAAGTTTTAAAACTTCGAACATATGATCTTTGATCATATGAGATTCGAAGTTTTAAGCTTTGAAATTCTGAATGGGACCTGTTTTGTGATTGATTACTCTTTTTTTTTTTTTTTGCTTCAATTTTAGTCCAGACAAAGTCCATATTTCTAGGAAGAAAGTGGTTAACTATAATATAACTGATATTAAAAAGATTATTATCCTATTTTGGGTGTGCTTCTTACTATGCAAGTGCCTGTTTATGCTGTGGTTTTGGTGTCTCTGTTTAGAATAACACTTGCCCTGAGTGGAACAAGTGGGACATAAGGCTTTCCCTCTAAGGAAATTAATAGGTCAGTACAGCGGCCAGGAGGAGGAGGAAGGCTTGATGGTTAAAAGGGACCAAAGCCCCCACAAAAAATGCCTACAAGAACCCAAGTAATTTACTCAAAACTTTTTAAAAAATCTAACTATATAAGCCTAATAAAGAATAAATAAAGGGGCATGGCCTGCTTGCCTCCCCTGGGGATGTAGTGGGCTGCATGCTCTTAGGGTACGCTGGGTAGGTGCAAGTTCCCTGGCGTAGAGTGGAGAAACCAGTTCCTACCTTTTCTGGCAGAAGGGGGGCTCCTTGCAGGGGGAGGGAATGTCCTTTGTTGTTAGTCCAGTGCACATCCCCTGTTATCATGTTCTGACAAGTTTGTTCAGAGATGTTAGTGCTAAAAGTTAAAAAAAAAAAAAAGAACCTTCCTGATGATGATTACCCATCTCCATTTATCCTCCTGCAGGTGATGACAAATGAACAAGATAACTATCTGAAACTGAGCTGATGACTGGCAGGCAATGGGGGCAAAGTCAGAAAAAGAAATCTGAAAACCTGGAAGTCTGAATCACTGCACAGTGAGCTATTCACAGCAACATCCCAGAATCGGAAACTGTAAGCCATCGAGCAAATTAACACATTTAAACTGTATACATGGCCAACAAATCCAGATAAGTTACTTTATTTCATGGTTAGATGTAGAATAACAAAACATAATTAGCTGAAGACAGATCAAAATGTCTTCACTTCTGTAGTACCTTCTATGCTTTGCTGTCATGATGTTGCCCGTAGTTTGCCTTACTTCACTGCACAACAGATATTCTGTAT
Source organism: Protopterus annectens (assembly GCF_019279795.1). NCBI lineage: Eukaryota > Metazoa > Chordata > Ceratodontiformes > Protopteridae > Protopterus > Protopterus annectens. The sequence goes on from NC_056747.1 coordinate 27,826,774, forward strand.
CTTAAATTTACACTCACAAGTTTAATTTATTTAAAATGTTGAACTTTGTATTTGTGTTTTGTGCATTAATATGACTATATTTTTGTAATATCTTAACATCCTTCCTGGTTGTTGTTGTACTGGGACTTTGGACCAACTGATTTAATTGGTTACCAAACTAAAATATAAATACATGCATAAAATAAGATAAGCTACCTGACATGTACCATCCAGGAGATCTACATGTTGACCAGGTACAGATACTTGAAATGGTTGCTGCAGTGGCATCTCCTAATCTGACATGTCAGTACTGCTGAAGGACCAGAAAATCACAAAAGAGGCAGCATAACCTGTTGCAGTAATTTAAGCAGAAGTGGAGACCTCTGATATAGCACCTTGGGGTCTCCTGTGAAAAGAGCCTGCTAGCCTACTGAGAAAAAGGCTAAAATAAAATAAATATATAAATAAATAAATAAAAGCAAAGTAATTCAGATAGCAGCAGTGGTGGGACAAGCACTGTGGAAGCTATGAGAAGACAGCAGGTCACCAAGTGGTATGTGTGTGCAGATCAAAAATCGGTGAAAATACCTCAGCAGGTAGTCAATACCCTGACCACCAATGACAGTGGGAATAAACAGACTGATCACTAGTACCAAGGGTGATATCAAATAATCAAAAACGATATGCAGAATTTTATTGCAACAAACAGTGAGCCTCACAAGCAAACATCAAACTCAAAACACCAAATAATATCAACACCAAAGAGTAACTGTCACAATGCTGTTCAACATTTACACAGTCATCTGGTTTTGCTCTGTAAATAATGTATGCGGCCACCAGCATGTTAAGTAAAAGAACAATGTTAACGACTCTCAAAATGACAATGTAACACAAAGGCGGTTAACAGCATCATCACACCTCTTTAACTGTATAGCAAGTGGCAGACCAGACAATGCATTATGGGATTGCTTATAGAAACATAGTATATATCCAAAAGGTGTACACATTTTCTATCAATACAACACCCATTTCTATAAAAACTATTGTACCCAGCTAAAAAAAATTTTATTGAACGTTTTAACACTCAAGGCATATAAAACTGTACAAATGCATTTTAAAACTTTTCATGTATTTTTGGCACGTAAATTACCCTCTAATAGTAGCATTTGAGGCAGAAAAGCATCAGGTAACAGTAATGGAATTACACTGATTTACAAAGAAATGGAATTAGTCACTTATCTGCCAAATGTAATTGACTACTTAGGTTTATAGGTGGTTACTAGGCTTTTGGCCCAAGAGTCATTGTAAGCCTAGCCAGTTTAATCCCAAATTTACCAAAACTGTTCTGAGCTACGATATAGGCTTGTACACACAAAGTGTTCTCAGGCTGCCCCTATCCATTAGGGGCATTATAAGTGCCAAACCAGTGGTGCATTTCTGATTTTTCATCAATTAGTTCATTACATTTGAATATGGTTAGAGATTAGCTTTGTTTCACATGGATGGAAAGCCTGTTCCAGAGAAGAAGGAATGTTTGAGACACACACAAGGTCTTCCAACATGTTCTGCTTCTGATGCAGAAGAAGTTTAACACCTTCAAATGAGTATATTTCATGCTATTTGTTCTGTGGGTCTGCAACAAATCCTTGTGTGTGGAATCAGAGGATTGCTTGTAGGCTATACGGGGATAGGACTTTGAGACAGTCAAAAGAGGATTTGATGTTTACTCTCTGCATTCTTTTTGTGAGGAAACTCTGTAGGAAAAATCTGTTTGAATTGCCTGGTCGGGTACATGTCAAAGGGTTGATTATACTCTATCATTAGTCTGATGTGAGCTGAACACAGTGCAACAATGACTTTCTTGTACCTGGATGCCTCACCCTTACTTACAAGCTGTGCAACATCAAATGATTTTCTCATGACAATAGCCACATGGTGATCATAGGTCAGGTTAATGTCAGTATGTGTTCCTATGTCCCTGATGATGGGGACTTCTTTTAGGGGTGTCTTATCAATGCAGTAATTTCCAGGGATAGCTGTCTTTCTAAAGGGTACTATTATGTATTTTTCTCATTGTGTTTTAGTCCATGGCTCTAGCATCAGTTGTTTGTCTCTTTAAGGGTATCTGTGTCTTTAGAGAATTCATGGATCATGTTGTCTGCAAACAGGGTCAGCCTGGGGTCCTTGATGATTGCATTGACTTCAGAGAAGTAGATGCCAAAAAGGAGAGGCCACAGCACCAATGCCTGTGGGAGTCCTCTAGTGACGGGTCTCTTTGTAGCGGTGAATCTCCTAACTTATGTCCTATCGCTGTGCCAGCTGGCTATCCATTGGGTGACATATGGGTGTATGCCTAATTTTTTACATTTATCTACAATTCCCTAGTGTTGTGTCAAACACCTTAGCAAGGTCAAGGTAGGTAGTGTGCACTGTTCTGCCACCATCCATAACTTCAGCAACCTTCTTAAAGAAGTCCACCAGGTTACGTAGGTATGACTTGCCATTGACATAACTGAACCAGGTAGGGTCCCATGTCTGCAGGTTTCCTGTGTTACTGGTTATCACATTTGTGATAATTCTTTCTATGGCCTTGCACATGAGATTAGTCAGACGTATAGGTCAGTAGTTCATCAAGTGTATGGAAACCTCTCCCCCCCTTGTGTTGAGGGATAACTGTTGCAGTCTCCATTCATTTGGGTTGAAGCATGACTGAAGTCTATGGTTAAGTATGCCATTCTTCTGTATTACGATTTGTAATAAGTTTATTTAACTGTAACCATATTGTGTTAATGTGGAGCTTTTCTCCCCAGGTCACTGCTAAAACTGGGATATTATCACAGTCAGGTTTTTCACGTAAACAAATGCCAAGAAAATAAATAAAAATACAGAGATTCTAGCAGTCCTGAGACGTCATGTTTCATGTTACTGAGGAGGCATCCTGGGATATTACCAGGGCCCATAAAAGCAGTGTTCTTGGCATTAGAACGTATGCAGTGAGGACCTGCTCCCAGTGATATTTGGTGGAGAAATGGAGGAGGTACTTCCTGGGGGTGACTGTAGGTTCAGATTTGCTATATTGTGTGGCTTTGTCCAGGCAGTTCCATTCACCATTTGTACAGCACGCTGTTGGGTGCTGCCTTTAAGGTTGTGGACATAACTGAAGAAAGTCCTAGTCCCCAGAGTTGCTTGTCCATATTAATGAGGAAGTTTTTACCTTGCTGGACAGTGTCCTTCCTTTTTTTTTGGACATGAATTTCTTTCTTTTCTTATAACCTATTTATATTGTGAATCTACAAGGTTGGCTTGTTTCTGCAGGTTGTTCTGTTTTTTTCAGGTAGGTCTCTATGTAGCTATGTTCTCAGGGTTTCGGGGGATCTTGGAATTTTGCTAGACTCTCTCTTAGGAGGAGGTAGTTACTCTTGGAATATGTTTTAAACATTCCTGGATTAGCTAACATGCCTGGTTTAATATTTACTTCAAAGTAGACATATTTTTGGTCCAATCTTACTAGTGAGGACATTACACTGGGGGGAGGGGGGTGCATCATTCCTCCCTGTTTTGTGAGGTTCTTGTCAAGAATAAATGTGCCACTGGTGCATAGGTAGTCTAGCTGTTCTAGGGTGTTTGCATTGTAGTCCAGGAATCTCTGGGCCTTCATGTCTGAGGTCATGTATGATTCCCAGTTAATGCTGGGCTAGTAAAAGTTGTCCTTGAATATAGTGTTGGGTACCCAGTATGTTTAAGCATGTGGTATGGGCTCCTGCCTTATGGATGGGGGACCTATAGCTTGCAAGGATATGGTAAGGGACTTCACTTATGGTATGCTGGGCATGGAGAATCTCAAGTCTGTCATACTGTTTGACCAGCCTTGACGTGTGTTCATGTTTGTTGTAAATTAAGACTCCTCCACCTTTATACTCTACTTGTGCAGTAGCTGGTCTAAATATGTGAAAGGTATAATGGCCTGGTACTGCAGAGGTGCCCTCTGCAGCTGTAAACTAATTCTCGGTAGCCATATAGGAGTCTATATTCTCCAGGATGAGTAGATTTTCTTGTTTAAACTCCTAATATTGCGCAGTAACACCTTTTGATTATTCTGAGTTGGTTTAGCTATGTCAGTAAGTTTACAAGTTGGCACGGCAAAAAAGGTACTATGGGGATGGGCAGGTTTTGGTGAGTATTCAAAAACTGGGGGGAGAGGGATTGCAGGTGCAGACCACTCCAAACAAAGCACTGTGGTCTGTCTACCATATGCTAGCTAACAACCAAATGTTGCATCCCCTTGGAGTGACACCAAAAAGTAAGCCAGTTATTTAAGTCAGATATCTTCTGTTGGTTCTATGGCATCACCTCTGGAGAATTGGAATGCTACTGAATCTTAGGCTAATACTGGCCTGGGATGCATAGTCTGAGAGCTCTATCATGTCTCTCTTCATAAAGTCCTGGGAGGTACACTTTACCCACATGGGCCATGACAGAGTCATACTGGTACTTGTAGTGCAATGACCAGAACACATGCATGATCTGGCAGATCCTGGCCCCCTGACAGGCAGCTGACAGAGACTCTCTCCTTGCTCAATATGATGAGTTGGGCATCTGTGTGTCTCACAAAGAATCTCCTATAACTAAAATATGGTGTGTCATGGTTCATCCTGCAGGCTCAGAGGTCAAGACACCCTGTGGTGATGGTGTGTGTACCTAGTTGTGTGCCATCTTAACACAGTGCTCTATTGGTTGCTGGGGATACTTGTCTTATGTGATGCACCCAGCAGGCCTTTAATGTTTTAGAAGATTACATTGAAGAGCATCAGCATTTGTGTCTATGTGTCTGATGGCATAATGGTCAAGGTGTTTATCTTACAGACACAAGGTGCAAGGTTTGATTCTCACATGGGATAATTGGCTAGGCTTACAATGGCCCACAAGGGCAGTAAGCCTAGTACTAATCTCTGAACCTATGAACCTATGTGTTGTGTGTGTGTGTGTGTGTGTGTGTGTGTGTGTGTGTGTGTGTGTGTGTGTGTGTGTTACTGACAACCTGTTTGGTGGTGTTGTGTTGCTAAGCTGGTCACATTGTGTAACTACATCTCTCACACACCATATCAGTTTTAAAGTTAGGTGGTAGTTAGTAAGCATGACACAATTGCTTCATTGCCTCAGGACACCCAAATCCACCAACCTGCCTGCAGAGATAGTAAGAAAATGCAATTCCATGGTTACAGAGCCTTAAGGTGTGCGTTATTACTTGTTAATGGTACAAGAGGGGTTAGCGTTGGGCTACTAGGCTGTTACTTGTACTTGCAGGGCTGTGCTCCTCAGCACAAAAAACAGTTGCTTGTAGCACAGCTAGGTCCTGGACAGTTTTCTGAGGTAGCCTTTTACAGTAAAAATTTTAATTCAAAGTATTTATGATTATACAGGGCAGGGACAAGACACCTCAAACATTTAAACTCAATTAAATTAAATAAAGAAAGGAAACAAATAAATAAATGTAAACTCACTATAAACGATGCAAGCAGTATTGGTACACTTGATATTAAGCAATTTCATCACAGGCCTCTCAGCCTGGTGAATAGTTTAAGGGGAGAGACTTTTTAAATGATACTTACATACTTAAATGATACTTACATGCTTACTGTCAAGAGCCAATAAAGGAGAACAACAACGCAGGGAATTGTGCTGTCAAATTATCATAAGGGGAGGACAACAACAGATCCAGTAAGGCTAGGAATGCACTACAACAGCATGGGTGGGAGGAAAACATATTAAACCCTTAGCTTTGAGATGACTAGCCTAGAACTGACACAAACAGAAGTCCTGATCTAGCCTCACACATATCCACTACAGAAAGGAACTAGGGTTTAGAACCAATGGTTATTTCACTTAAATAGTGAAATGTACTGCGACTAGTAATGCAGGCTTAAAGACCCCAGCTAAAGCAGAAGCAGCCTCTTAACATGAATTTAAAAACAGATCAAGAAATGACAAATCTTAACTTTGTTGCACAAAGATAAATAACATCAAAACAAAATGCAGATTTCACAATCCCTTTGTGTAACTCTAATTGTACTGGAATTTGTAGAGGAAAAAAGATTAAACAAATGAATAAAGAAGGAAATAAGGATTTATCTGTTGTTTCTCACAGGAACATACTGGACATCAATAGAACTTCTATCTGTGATAACACTCGGTCATAAAAACAGTGTGTATTACTGGAACACAGAACAGATTCCGGATTTCCATGTTGACTCAGGCAGCAGGATGGTGTAATGCATTTTAAGAAAATAAAACAATGATTAGCTGAGAATTTATAGTGTATCTGAAGGATTTGAAACATTGGCAGAGAATCTAATTATCCTTGGCTCAAACACTTTGCTATGGCTCTCTGGAACTCAACATTCACATTGAAACTTTTAGGAACAGGCTGTGAATGCCATGTGTTCTGGCACATAATATCACCAACTTTGACTTGCTCATGTCAGCTTGCTTCATTATTGTTTGTAACATCGACTATCTCCCACTTTCTCTCCCCCTCTGAATTTAAGGGCAATGGCCTGGTTAAAGGGCAGCTACAGTTTGGGTAGAATATCATTTAATATAAAAGTGCTTATAAGAGTCTTTTGCTGTCTGAATATTCCCCATTATAGTTTCAAATGGAATGTTTTTTTGGGTCACTTTTGGATGGAACATAGGTAGGGTAATCCTGCTTTGCCTTCTCAGCATTGGTCATCCTGGGCTTAATCCTGTGGTAGTAGGTGGATTAGCATTAGCCATACAAAGCTTACTTCCATGACCGTATGTGGAGTAGCATTAACTGTGCAGGACTTACTCCTGTTGCATTATACGAAGTAGCATTAACTGTGCACGACTTACTCCTGCTGCATTATATGGAGTAGCATTAACTGTGCAGGGCTTACTCCTATGGCATTACATGGAGTAGCATTAGCTGTGCAGGGCTTATTCCTGTTGCATTATATGGAGTAGCATTAACTGTGTGGGGCTTACTCCTGTTGCATTATATGGAGTAGCATTAACTGTACATAACTTACTCCTGTTGCATTATATGGAGTAGCATTAACTGTGCAGGACTTACTCTTGTTGCATTTTATGGAGTAGCTTTGCTGTGCAGGGATTACTCCTGTGGCATTACATGGAGTAGCATTAACTGTGCAGAGCTTACTCCTGTGGCATTATATGCAGTAGCATTAGCTATGCATAGCTTAATCCTGTGGCATTACATGGACTAGCATTAACTGTGCAGGACTTGCTCCTGTTGCATTTTATGGAGTAGCTTTAGCTGTGCAGGGCTTACTCCTGTGGCATTGTGTGGAGTAGCATTAGCTGTACAGGGCTTACTACTCTACCACTGTGTGGAGTAGTATTAGCTCTACAGGACTTACCCTTGAAGTACAGTGCAGAGTAGCATTGGCTGTGCAGGATATACTCCTGTATCACTGTGTGGGGTAGCATTATATGTGCAGGACTTACTCCTGTGGCCCTGTGTGAAGAAGCATTAGTTGTGCAGGACTTACTCCTGTAGCACTGTCTGGAGTAATATTAGCTTTGCAGGACTCACTCCTGTAATAATGTGTGGAGTAGCATTATCTGTGCATGACTTACTCCAGTACCACTGTGTGGAGAATCATTAGTTGTGCATATCTTACTCCAGTAGTAATGTGTGGAGTAACATTATCTGTGCAGCATTTACTCCCGTGGCACTGTGTGGAGTAACATTATCTGTGCATAGCTTACTCCTATAGCACTGTCATGAGTGGCATTAGCTTTGCAGGACTCACTGCTGTAGTAATGTGTGGATTAACATTATCTGTGGAGGACTTACTCCAGTGGCTCTGTGTGGAGTAACATTATCTGTGCAGGACTTACTCCAGTGGCTCTGTGTGGAGTAACATTATCTGTGCAGGACTTACTCCAGTGGCTCTGTGTGGAGTAACATTATCTGTGCAGGACTTACTCCAGTGGCTCTGTGTGCAGTAGCATTAGTTGTGCATATCTTACTCCTGTAGTAATGTGTGGAGTAACATTATCTGTGCAGGACTTCCTCCAGTGGCTCTGTGTGGAGTAACATTATCTGTGCATGACTTACTCTTGTAGCACTGTCATGAGTAGCATTAGCTTTGCAGGACTCACTGCTGGAGTAATGTGTGGAGTAACATTATCTGTGCAAGACTTACTCCAGTGGCTCTGTGTGGAGTAACATTATCTGTGCGTGGCTTACTCCAGTGGCTCTGTGTAGAGTAACATTATCTGTGCAGGACTTACTCTAGTGGCTCTGTGTGGAGTAACATTATCTGTGGAGGACTTACTCCAGTGGCTCTTTGTGGAATAACATTATCTGTACATGGCTTACTTCAGTGGCTCTGTGTGGAGCAGTATGATAAGCTTAGTAAGAATCCCATTGTTGAAAAATCTTTGTAGCAGCTTTGACTGCATTCTCAGCAGCTCCACTAGACTGTGAATAGTGAGGACTTTAATGTAAAATGCAAGAAGCTTTAGTCCTCAGCGAATTTCTGGAACTTAGTAGATATGAACTGTGTACCACTATGTGCAACCCATTTAACAGTGATGCCATAGCTGGCAAACAGTTGCAATCTTGGCAGTAATATTCTAGCTAGTTGTGGTTGTTACACACAGCCCTAAATCTCAAAAGTAAGAGTCTCCTAGTAGGAGGTAGTTATAGCCTTTGAATTTGAAACAGTCACCATCTATTTTCTGCCAAGGTCCTTGCAGTAAATCAGTTGGTAGCAATGGTTCTCTGCTCCAGGATGGCCTGTGTATGATACAACACTGGCATTTTGGCACTTGTTTTGCAATGTCTGTGTTGATGTTGGGCCACCATACAGACATCTTTTGTCCTTTCATGAGTATTACTGATGTGTATCTTTGTCCTTTCATGAGTATTACTGATGTGTATCTTTGCTCTTTCATAAGTATTACTGATATGTATCTTTGCTCTTTCATGAGTATTACTGATGTGTATCTTTGCCCTTTCATGAGTATTACTGATGTGTATCTTTGTCCTTTCATGAGTATTACTGATGTGTATCTTTGTCCTTTCATGAGTATTACTCATGTGTATCTTTGCTTTTTCATGAGTATTACTGACGTGTATCTTTGCTCTTTCATGAGTATTACTGATGTGTATCTTTGTCCTTTCATGAGTATTACTCATGTGTATCTTTGTCATTTCATGAGTATTACTGACGTGTATCTTTGCTCTTTCATGAGTATTACTGATGTGTATCTTTGTCCTTTCATGAGTATTACTCACGTGTATCTTTGCTCTTTCATGAGTATTACTCATGTGTATCTTTGCCCTTTCATGAGTATTACTGATGTGTATCTTTGTCCTTTCATGAGTATTACTGATGTGTATCTTTGCTCTTTCATGAGTATTACTGACGTGTATCTTTGCTCTTTCATGAGTATTACTGATGTGTATCTTTGTCCTTTCATGAGTATTACTCATGTGTATCTTTGTCCTTTCATGAGTATTACTGACGTGTATCTTTGCTCTTTCATGAATTACTGATGTGTATCTTTGTCCTTTCATGAGTATTACTCATGTGTATATTTGCTCTTTCATGAGTATTACTCATGTGTATCTTTGTCCTTTCATGAGTATTACTCATGCGTATCTTTGCTCTTTCATGAGTATTACTCATGTGTATCTTTGTCCTTTCATGAGTATTACTGATGTGTATCTTTGGCCTTTCATGAGTATTACTCATGTGTATCTTTGCTCTTTCATGAGTATTACTGACGTGTATCTTTGCTCTTTCATGAGTATTACTCATGTGTATCTTTGTCCTTTCATGAGTATTACTGACGTGTATCTTTGCTCTTTCATGAGTATTACTCATGTGTATCTTTGTCCTTTCATGAGTATTACTGACGTGTATATTTTCTCTTTCATGAGTATTACTCATGTGTATCTTTGTTCTTTCATGAGTATTACTCATGTGTATCTTTGTCCTTTCATGAGTATTACTCATGTGTATCTGCTTTAACATTTCAGTACATTGTAAAGAAGGCACAGCAATTCTGTCTTGATACAGTAACAAATGATTATGTTTGGACATTCTGTACAAGAGATGCTTTGTTAGTTTCCAGAGGGTAGGCCCTCCATCCCTTACATATTTAGTAACTGTAACTCACTGCATATCTTCATAATATCACAAAAGGCATACTGCACAAGTAATATATGAAGAAGTCCTAAAGCAGGCAGAATTTTTAAATATTACTCTAATTTACTCAATTTGTTAATGAACAACAGAATTTGCAATAACATATCAGAATAGTAAAAAGTACAAAACTGTAAAGCCTGTCATTGTTGACTGACTGTAATCCTCAGTGATTTACCAGAAAATCAAGCATTTTACAAGGGACAGGACAAAACACATAGGCAGCAATGTTTTCTTTGGTATCTGATTGTGTCTAGTCAGGTATAAGGCTTCAGGATGTTTATGTATGTCAGGATGACTCATTTTCCATTCTGTCACTGAAACACCACAGTCTCCTCCCAACAGAATTCTGACTCTTGAAGTTATATTTTACTGTGATTATCCACTTAAACAGAACTTCAGATATTTACTTATTCCCTTTGATTCTCAATGGAGTGTTAATATATGTCACATTTGTATCGTTCATGCATACTGTATACATTGTACATAGTTTCAAATATGTTTTATTACCTTAGATTTATATTGTTAATTGTGATCATACTAAATAAATCTTTGTTTTTCAAAAAACAAAACAGTTTTTGAGCAAAAAAAAAAAAAGAAGCACCTCAGTCTCCTTTGCAACCTTTGCAATATGGTTGGCACTTTGTCATAGACATCAGTACTTTGGTATTAGAACAGAGATGGAAACCCTCTAGCCTCAGGTGATGTCTGGAGTACTTCTCACATGTCCACACATTCAGTGGTCCATCTTCATCTATCTGCAAATATCTGTATTCGGCATCCATTATCATTGCAGAACTACTTGTGCAGTAGGCCTGTTGTGATATTATGACAGCAGTAATGATAAGGTGATGCTAGCAGCAACAGCCGAGGTGCTGCTTTGCTCCAGACAGATAAACAAGTTTTGAGACCTGTTGTCTATACAATGACTTAATAACCATCATACATTATGCCAGTGGAATTATATGACTATTATTTGCTGGTCCTACAAAATTGTGCAAAGAATACAGGTGGCAGGCTACACCACTCTTGGTAAGGAAGGATCCTGCCCATGATAATGGAATCCCAAATTTGACAAATTCCTTATATTGTCTAGTGTTGACAGGAGCATTAGCAGTATGGTGACCCCTTCAGTACATACAGTATGGTGAATGAAGCACTCCATCATCACTGTGTACTGCACTGGATAAAACTATTTTACTATGGTTATGATATCCAACTGTGATGTGACAACAGACCTATGGTGTCTCGTAACAATCTCTCACAGGGTTCATTTCACTGCTACATTCAGCACAGCACACTCTGACATCTGCACTTTGACACTTAGCTTGAAATGGCTTATGGATGTTGTGACATTCCCTCTCTGGGTCAGTAATCCTGGAACCTGAATCCTCACCATTGACACTGGAGAGATACTTTAACTTGGGATACAAATGGATACACTCAGTATTTCTAGATGCAGACCTCTCTGCATCAAGCACAGTTTCCCTTAAGAGCACACAGGGAACTTAGTCAACCTGGGGTCTGGATTTATGCATCTATATCACATTATCAGATGATGACAAGAGTGAATGCTCTTTCATTGAACTGATAATGTCGAAACCACAAAAACATGGAACAGCGAATTGTTTTCCCAGGGAAAAATTTGCTACTCCGCAAAAAAAAAAAAAAAAGTTTAAACACAAAATTAACTGGGGGGCTTCCCCCGCTCACCTCCTACTTAAATATACCATATCCAAGATTGCACCATAGTGGAGGAAATGGCAAAGTCCTGAAGATGGCCCACCAATTTTTTTCCCTGGGAAAAAAAATCGATGTTCCATGACTTCCCTATTTTCCCCTTTCATCATAAGATAATACAAAATAGACCCTGGATTTATTTATATCTGTCTCCCTCCAGGGCCCCAATAAGGCTCTCCATTAGCACAGCTACAGGGTTAAGTCCTCAGATGAGTGTCCAAGCCAAGTCCTCCAGCACTCTCTCTGTGAAACTAGTGCTTCATGCTCCTGTTCCAAGCAGCTCACGCACGCACAGATACACACACACACACACACACATACACACACACACACACACACACACACACACACACACACACACACACACACACACACACACACACACCTGGAAAAGGCTGGCACAGATTTACTAGCTAAACCACATTCTGCCAAGACTATAAGGTAGTTACATCATCACCAGACACACCACAGCCAGCTACTCTAAGGCTCTTGCAAGGGTACCCAATTATACTGAGTGAAATTTATATTAATACAAATGGTAATGTTGACCAAACAGTCAGGCTTCAAGAGTGGCCACAGTCTTACCAATAGATACAAGTACTCACAGAGGTTAAAACATTTTCTAAAGGACCAGCCACAATGAAAAGTTTAAATATATTTCATAATAAATAATACAAGAACACAAAAATATGAAATATCTATTTACAGTAAACACCAGAGTTTCAATCACAGGAAACATTAAAAATAACAAAGCTGGAAAGATTCACACCATACATCTCAACTGTCCAGATTTTCACAGGCTGTTCAGATTTTTGCCTCATATTTTTGGTATGTAGTTTGCAAAATTCGGGGTTTTCTGACAAATCACTGATGAGTGAAGTCACTAAATAGTGACATATATGTGAATTCCAGACTTTATATCCAACACAAAAGGCATGCTGATACAACTCCTATTATTCCAGCAATTGTCTAAGTTAATATGAGCAATATTTAAAAACTGTCCCTATGTTTGGGTCTTTGTCACTCAATATTTTTAGACCTTGTCCACATTTCATGCACTAAGAGGTTGAGAGGTATGATTCACACAATTACAGAAAAACAATACTACTATTTCTCAAAGTTCACTGGAGCTGAGCTTAACCTTTTCTCTTTGAGTATCCTCTGTTAAAACATATACATTTAAAGAGTTACAATAGAGTACAGTCTGATATAGATGTATATTTCTTTTTGTCCAGCAGGGAACATTGTTGATATATTTTAACACAAATGACTTTACAAATATATTTTTAAATACAAGCATCTGTACAAATTAGCTTGATATAAAAATGACATATAATTCTTTACAAAATTCTAGCTAGCTGTGCTGGCATGTGTTACACATCCACTGCCCTAACCTCTCCTGGCATAGCTGGCAATACCTCACATCATCATATTTCTGCCTCCACTGAAGACTCAAGCTAGTTTTTCAAGTGTCCCTTGAGAAACATTGCTTGGGAGGAATGTACTGCACTGTTATATCATATGCCTGCCTGCAACCCTAGGCTCCACCATAGTAACTTGGCATTTTGCTGTCCGGCTTGCTGCAGCCATAGATCCCCCTCAGATTTCTCCTGCCTCCTACTGCAAATAATTAGTATTAGGGCCTCCCTGTCATTATAAGGTTTCATCATGTTAACATGGTACAATTTGGACCTCTGGTTCCTGCCTAGCAGTTCTACCATGTAGTTAACATCAATGAACTTCCTTACCACTTTGAAGGGACACTCCAAAGCTGTCTGTAGCTTACTGTGTCTGACAAGAATGAGAATCATCACCTGCTGTCCCACAGCATACTCTCTGGTTTGAGCATGCCTGTCATACCAGAACTATTTCTGCTGTTGGGCTCCTACCAGGTTCTCCTGGGCCAAGCTCATGAGCTCCCTAAGCCTTGACCTGAGGTTTAGGATGTATGCCACAACAGACAGTTTGTGGGATTCTCACACACCCTCCCACTCATCATGAATCAAATCTAAAGGTCCCATCACCCTATGCCTATACAGCAATTCAAAGGGTGAAAAACATGTGGATTCCTGGTGACCTCTCTGTATGTAAACAGCAGATGAGGCAAATACCTGTACCACTCTTTCCTAAACTGGTCTGCAAATACCCATAGCATGGTCTTTAGTGTAGAGTTTAACCTCTCCATGAGACCATTATTCCGGAGGATGGTAGGGGGTGGTTTTTAGGTGTTTCACCCCACAGCACTTCCACATAAAAGCCGGGTCTGACATGAAATTGTCAGCTCTGTCAATCAATATTTCTCTCTGGAAACTTACCCTGCTGAAAATCTCTAACAAAGCATTTGCCACCTCTGCCTCAATAGAGGAACAGTATATAGTAGAATAATCTACTAAAACCAGGATGTACTTCTTCCCTATGGAACTTGGGGTACTCAGAGGCCCCGCAATATCCATAGCTACCCTCTGAAATGGGTCCTCAATCACAGGCAAAGAGATCAAAGGAGCCTTGATCATGTCTCCAGTCTTGCTTTCCTTTTGGCACTGCTCACAGGTCTTGCAGTACCATGTCACACCCCTTGCCATACCAGGCCAGTAAAAGCTCTGCACAATGTATCTCTTGGTATATTTATGCCCATATGACCTGCAAAAGGAATGCCTTGCCCTATGGCTAGAATGCCAGATGGTAGGCTGTGGGCACTACCAACTGCTGTATTACCTCATCCTCTATCCTTCTCTCAGGGGTACACTCTCTATACAGTAACCCTTTGTTCCAGTATACAGAATCCCCTTTTCCTTGGGAATCAGGTGCCCCCCCTACTTACCTACCTCAAACCTAGTCTAGGGTACAAGAGCTGAGCCTGTCTCAACTGTACCTCTGATATCCTCTGACAGTGGTACCTCACTGTCAGTCATTCTGTCCAAGGGAACATCAGTACCTAACCAGCAACTATGGCTCACCTTCAGGCTCACTGCTACAGAGTATCTCTCTCCCTGAAATAGTCACCTCATCAGCCCTGGCTTCAGGTGTGAGGTCTGACTGAGTCTCCCCAGGCTATCAGACCCACATGCCTATCTCCAAGCCTGACTGCATGTAACTGCATGCACACAAGGTACTGCATTATCAAAATCATTCCCTATCAAGACATCTGCGGGGATATTCTCAAACACACCTACTTGCTTGCTTCCTTTTCCACCCTCCCAGTCAAGGTGAACCCTGGCCCAAGGCATTTGGAATGGGATCTCTCCATAAAGCTCTGATGGAGTAGACTGCCAAAGCAAGTATTGTTCCTCTTTAACCACTGCAGGGTTCATAATGCTTATGTCAGAGGCTGCAACTCTCTTAGCAGTGGTCTGTTTTCATAGGTTCATAGGTTAGTACTGGGCTATCTGCCTGAAGGCATATATTAGCCCAGCCATGTTGTGCGGTATTCACCGCCCCTTTAGTAGTTCCCTAGACCCTTGTACTAGCAGCTAGTACCCTTGGTCCCTATCTAGTAGTGCTGTTGGTGTGATGCCCGGTGTGAACTTTCTGTTACCCATCCACTCATCAAGGTTCCTCTTGAAGAGTGATAGTGAGGGGATCTGTCTTATGTAGATCGGGACCCTGTTCCATAGTAAGGGAAGTCTATGCGAAGGGAATCTATCCCTCCAGCATGTTCTATTCATTGTTGTGTTGAGGTTTATATCCCTAGAGCGTGTAGCTCGAGTAGATTTGGATGTTCTTCGTCTCACATTGCTGCAGTCATGACCTGTGGGTAGTCCGCTGTCCTCGGTCGGCCTGAATACCAAAGGGCTAGGCTGGCGTCGGTTATTGTCGCCTAGAGCTGACGTCAGTACGCAGTAGTACTTAAGCGCATGACCGGCGCCATATCCTCAGTCTTTCTTGCCGCGTGGTCCAAAGCAGAAGCAGTGTTTGCAAGTGCTGTTCGGCGTTCTGAAATTTTCATTTTCCGAGTTTCAGACCGAAGACCAGGTTGGGCTAAGTACCCCGTTGGGGAAATTTTTGTTTTTTCTTGCCTCAGTTATCCGGATGTCAGAAAAAGTTAATAATTGCATTTCTTGTGGGAAACAGATACCTCATAGGGATTATCATTCTTTCTGTATTCCTTGCTTAGGGCCTGAGCATGACGTAGTCGGGTGTCGCTTTTGTGCTAGATTTAATAAGCGCACCATTAAGCGAAGGTTAGACTGTGCCAGGCTTGTTTTCGGTAAGCTGTGTAACTATAACATGCCGTTGGATCCTCCGACGCCCGCTACCGCTAAAAAGCGTAAGGATAAATCTTTGAGATCTAAACCGGATGAGTCGTCCGTTGCGGATGCCAGTTCTTCGGAGCCTCCAGTTGAATCTGTGGATCCTGCCGAGGGTTCGGCTGAATCCCAGGGGGAACCTTTACTTTTACAGGAGTTAGCCTCCCAGGAGTTAGGACAGGCCGAGGGTGCTTCTCAGGTTTCAGTAGTTCCATCCTTACAAAAGGTTATTAGGCCTTCTACTTCAGTGGCTAAAGGCCATGCTAAGGCCAAACCTGGTCTTGTTGGACCTGGTCATTCTTCTAGCTCTCCAGCCCCTGTTCCTAAAAAACATATGATGAAAATGGCGGAGGACTTGATTACTTTGATCCAGGGTTCTATGCCCCCCACCAGAGAAAAGGCCTAGGGTGGAGGCAGATTTAGAGGGAATGGATCATTCCTCGGACTACTCTGATTCCTCAGCTGAAGAAATTCAGGATTTTCCTTCCTATTCTGATTCGGATGCAGAGGACTCCTGTCCTTCTGCTTCTCCTCCAGAAGATTTTTCTTTTTCTGAAACGTTACATACCATGAGGGAGCATTTCAAGTGGGAAGGTCAAGATTTTTCAGATTCTCTGAAAAGGCTTAGGGAATTTTTGTTTCTGCCACAACATAGGCCCTTGGCTATTCCTCCTGTATTAGATGTTGTTCAGGATGTTTTTTCTGAATCTTCCCTTAATCCTGATTCTCTGCCTCCGGCCCCTGTTAAGCCAGACAGGTATTACAGAGTTCCAGAAACACATAAGTACTTGTATAAGAGTCCTAGAGCTGATCCGGAAACTATTATTCAAGGCCCTAAGGGTGTTAGGGCTTCTGTGGCTAAAAATCCAGTCACTTTGGATAAAGATTCTAGAGCGTTAGACAGGTGGGGGAAAAAGTGTACACCTCCTCTACGTTAGCTATGAGGGCTTTGAATTGCCAATTTCATATGCTGAAGTATCAGAACTTTTTGTTAGGCCAATTGAAATCTAAGGTGGATGCTTTATCTGAGGGTATAGAGTGTAAGGAGCTCCAGCAGTTGGTTCATGCATCAGATCAAGTTGGCAAACAGTCTTTGCAGTGTGGTTTTGATGCTCTTCAGGCTTCTTCTAGGGTGGCTGCTACAGGTTCAGTTATTCGTAGACATGCCTGGCTTAAGGATCAAAATTTGTCAGAACATGTAAAGGCTCGAATTTTGGATGTTCCTCTTCAATCTGAAGTTCTTTTTGGTCCTCCTGTGGAATCAGTTTTGAAAAAGATGGAAGATAAGGCTAAGTCTATGCAGACGGTCAAGGATTTTTTGCAGGTGCAGCCCCCTGTGTTTAGTAGGAATTGGCCTGCTAGGGGATGGTCTTATCCTTCTTCGGATTATCAGCCTAAGGGCAGGTCTAGATGTGGTAGAGGCAGGGCTCACGCTCAGGGTTCCTTCAGACCTAGGACTTGGAGTTCTCCTGCACAGTCTTCTGGTGAGGGCAGGGGTCAGCCCTTTCGTAAGCAGACCCAATGACCTGTATCTTCCGCTGCCAGACCCTTCCTTACTGGCAGCTCCTCTAGGGGGAAAGTTGGGACTTTTCAAAGAAAACTGGAATTTGATCACCCAAGACAAATGGGTGTTGGATATAATAAATCGAGGTTACAAGTTTTATTTTCACACTTTTCCTCCTTTCAAAGGCATGCCGGATGTGCCTCCTCAGCAACGGCGGGAGGCTCAGGAGCAGATTTCTTTACTTTTGCAGATGGAGGCAATTCAGGTGGTCCCTCCTTCAGAAGTAGGCCTAGGATTTTATTCCCATCTATTCCTAGTACCAAAGAAAGGAAACACTTGGAGGCCAATTCTGGATTGGTCCACTCTCAACACCTACCTAGAAATTCCAAAGTTCAAGATGTTAACATTACAACAACTTCTGCCTATGATAGGCAAAGATCACTGGATGGTAACCCTGGATCTCAAAGAGGCCTATCTTCACATCCCTATCAAGCCCAGCTGCAGGAGATTCCTGAGATTTCGGGCTGGTACTTCACATTATCAATTCTCTGCATTGCCCTTTGGCTTATCTACTGCACCCAGGGTGTTCACAAAAGTTCTGGCTCCTGTGATTGCTTTCTTCAGACAGAGAGGAATACAAATTTATCCTTATTTGGACGATTGCCTGATTCTTGCTCAAAACAAAGACAAATTACCACAGCATCTCCAGTATGTAATGACAGTTTTAAGGTGCCTAGGGTATACTGTGAACGAAATAAAGTCCAGTCTAGTGCCCTCTCAGGACATGTGCTTTCTGGGTGTGAGACTGAATACAGCCTCTCAGATGGCATTTCTGACCCCGGACAAACAAAGAACTCTTCCTCTCTACTTCCAGCAGTTATCAGTAATGTCCAGGCTGACTGCAAGGACAGTCCTCCAAGCCTTGGGGTTCATGGCATCTTGCATTCTAGTACTTCCCAATGCCAAACTGCATATGAGGAAGTTACAATGGTATCTCAAAAGTGTGTGGGCTCAACACTGCCACAGTTTGGACACTGTCATTCGGATTATACCTTGCATCCAGAAAGAATTACTGTGGTGGGCTCAGGAATGTCACCTAAACAAGGGACTCTCTGTGTCCCGACCAGAGGCGAGTCAAATCCTAACGACGGATGCCTCGGACTTGGCTTGGGGAGCACACTTCAATGGAAAATGGATACAAGACATGTGGCCTCCCAAACTACTACATTTGCATATCAACATGAAGGAGATGTTAGCAGTTCAATTTGCTTTGATGGCCTTCAAGGAACTCCTTCAGCCAGGACAGGTGTTGATACAAACAGACAACACAACAGTCATGTGGTACATCAACAAGCAGGGGGGAACCCATTCCTACCCTCTTTGCAGACAAGCAATGATTTTATGGGAGACTGCTCTGAGTTTGCGAATCAATCTTCAAGCAAGGTTTCTGCCAGGAGCACAGAACTCCCTAGCAGATATTTTGAGCAGACAAATGGTGGATCCCCACGAGTGGAAACTGGATCCACAGATTTTCAAACAATTGACTGTGGCTTGGGGAACTCCAGACATAGATCTATTCGCTTCCCCACTGAATTTTCAACTTCCAAAATTTTGCACAAAGATGTTCCACCCAGATGCCTGGAAAGTGGATGCTCTATCTTTCAGTTGGAACAACCTTCACGTTTATGCTTTTCCTCCTCTGCCTCTTCTCCCCAAGGTACTCTTGAAAGTCAGACGGGACAAGCCTTGCATGATTCTAATAGCACCAGACTGGCCACGTCAACATTGGTATCCTCTGCTGAGGAGTTTAATCCAGGAGCCTCCTTGGCCTCTGCCACAGATTCCTCATTTGTTGTCCCAGTCAAACACTCATTTTCTCAATGCTCAGGTGCAGTCCCTCCATCTGACAGCCTGGCGTATTCTGTGATGGAGCCGGTGGGGTCTCAGCTTCCTCAACAGGTTTTAGATGTCATTTTGGAAGCTAGGTGGCCTAGCACTAGAAAAGTTTATGCTGATAAATGGAAGAGATTTTTTCTTTGGAGCACAGCAAAGGGCTTTGATGTTTCAGTGCCTAATTTGAGTTTTGCACTACAGTACCTTACTGAATTACTGGACAGGGATTTGTCATTCTCTTCTGTGAAGGTTCATGCTGCAGCCATTTCTGCTCACTATGATTGTGACCCTCCTTTATTTTCTCATCCTTTGTTCAAACAATTTCTTAGAGGAGCAAAGAATATAAGACCCCCCACGTAGGGCTCCTACTCCTTCCTGGGATCTCAATTTTGTGTTGGAGAAACTTACTTTACCTCCTTTTGAACCTGCAGCTACGTCTGAATTGAAGTTTTTGTCTTGGAAGAATGCTTTTTTGTTGGCCATTACTTCTGCTAGGAGGGTATCTGAATTGCAGGCTCTCATGGCAGTTGAACCTTTTTTGATATTCCATAAGGATAGAGTTTCTTTGCGGACTAACCCTACTTTTATGCCTAAAGTGATTTCTAGTGTGGCCTTGAATCAGTCTATTCATTTGCCTACTTTTTATGCTGACCCCCAAAATAAAGGGGAAAAAGTCTTGCATTCTTTGGATATCCACAGGCAGTTACGTTACTACTTGAACAAAACTAAGGAGTTCAGACAGACTCAACAGTTATTTGTTTCTTTTGCTTTGAGTTCACAGGGGAAAGCTGTTTCTAAGCAGACTATTTCAAAGTGGATTGGTCACTGTATTGCCTTTTGTTATTCTCATCATGGGAAGGATGTCCCTGCTGGGATCAGGCCTCATTCTACTAGGGCTACTGCCACTTCCACTGCTTTTTTAAGGGGTGTAGCTACTAAGGATATTTTGGAAGCAGCTACTTGGAGTTCTGTACACACTTTCACTAAGCATTACCATCTCCCTCTCTATTCCAAGTCCAGGGCTGGGTTTGCCACTGCAGTTTTACAGGGCATGCTAGCAGCTCCTAATGCTTTGTAATTTGCCAGCCTCCCTTTTCCTTTGCTTTGGGATTCTACCCACAGGTCATGACTGCAGCAATGTGAGACGAAGAACATAGTACAGTTTTGTACCTACCATAAATGTAGATGTTCGAGGATCTACATTGCTGCAGTCCAATTTTCCCTCCCTTCTTCCCCTCTATAGGTTGGGGTTGCTGGGTTTTGTTTGGAGATATTCTTTACTTATACACTGGGGGTTGTTGGACATGTCCTATTTTTGGCTTTGGCCTTTCTTTTTAGGCCTTCTGACATCTGGGGCAAGAAAGACTGAGGATATGGCGCCGGTCATGCGCTTAAGTACTACTGCGTACTGACGTCAGCTCTAGGCGACAATGACCGACGCCGGCCTAGCCCTTTGGTATTCGGGCCGACTGAGGACAGCGGACTACCCACAGGTCATGACTGCAGCAATGTAGATCCTCGAACATCTACATTTATGGTAGGTACAAAACTGTACTTTTTGCTAAGATGGAGCATGTTCAACAATTCTGGGTTGGACATGGCTCTGTATGTTAGACAGAGATCGCCTCTGAGAAAGCGGTATGCAACAGAAAACAGTCTTGGCTTTTTCAATCGTGCTGCATAGGGCAACTGTTTGAGGCTAGTAATCCTCTTGGTTAGGTTCCTCTGTGGTCTCTCCAGCTGCTGGAGATGTCTAGCCAGGTACATTCCAATTGGTGCATTGTACTCAATAATGGGTCTGATGAGGGAAGAGTAGAGGGGCACCATTACATCCTTAGATCTTGATGCGAACCCTTTCGTGATCAGATGGGTCACATAGAAGGATTTTCTAACCACTTTGGCAACATGGTTATCAAAGGAAAGCTGACTATCTACTTGGGTCCCTAGATCCCTTATTTCTTCTTCAGATTTTTGGGGATTACCTCATATGTTGTAGTTTGCGGGTACTCTGTTTTTTCCAAAGGGGATTACTACGCATTTTTTTGCATTTAGCTTGAGGCCATGGCTTTGACACCATGCATCAGTCTCATTTAGGCCCTTCTGGAGGATCTCCATGTCAGCCGGAGACTCTATTATAGCACCCAGTTTGCAGTTGTCCGCAAACTTAGTCAGCCACAGCCCTTCCATGCTTGCCTGTACTTCTGAGAAGTATATGCCAAACAGGAGGGGCCCCAGGACAGAGCCCTGAGGCACACCACTCGTTACTGGTCTGAATTCGGACATAGATCCCACTACTCTTACTTTATGGGATCTGTCTGAGAGCCAGTTTGCGATCCATCTTGTGACGTAAGGGTTTATGCCCAGGCTGGTGAGCTTATCAATAATACCTGAATGGGGAATGGTGTCAAATGCTTTAGCAAGGTCAAGGTAAGCCATGTGTACCTCCTTTCCCTTATCTATAGCCTGAGTAACTGCCTCAAAGAAATCCACCAGGTTCAGGAGGTATGATCAGCGCTTGATGAAGCCGAACTGTTTGGGGTCCAGCGACTGGAGGTTCCCAATCTCTCCATTTATGAGTTCCATAATGATTTGCTCCATAGCCTTACAGATCAGACTGGTCAGGCTTATTGGTCGGTAGTTCCCAGGGTCAGTTGTGGCCTCATCCTTGTGTAGCCTTGTTTCCATCCATTAAGATTGAATATAGACTTTGTTGATAGTTTGGTACCCCCATTGTCTCCAGGCAACTTACCCCTGGCATACTGTTTTCCACTTTCTGGCTCCCCCACCTTTTGTTCCCCACCTTGCTTCCATGGACATTGGTATGATAAATGGCCACACTGATTACATTTAAAACATTTAACTCATGATCCTGGCCATTTACCTGAACTAGTGGCTTCCCTGTTACTGGATGACTTTGTTGGGGTGGCTTATGCTGCCCACCATGGGTTCCCTTATATCCATGCACAACACTGAGTATCCCTTTCGTGTGCAGTGATGCCATGCTTGCAAAGTAGAGATCCCCCTTTTTCCCCAGCTCATCTGCAGAGTTGGTCTGCAAACTAAATTCTCGTGTCCTCAGGCAAAGTGCTAAGGGCTTGTTCCCTCACCAAAAGGTCTGGCAGCCCTTCAAAGGTGGTGACCTGACACCCACTAACCCACCAATGAAAATAACTGATTGACTCAACAATATAATCACAGGCACTTTCATGAGCCTTACATCTATGCTCACAAAATGGTACTTTTTCATAGTTTAAACAATCGATATCATACCACTTAAAAACAGCAGTTACAGCTTTACCATGGATTAAGGGGGTCAGGAACTGTACCCAGAGTCCTTGGTCAACTGGTTACATACTCTTTCAAATATATGAATAAAACTAGAAAAATCATCACCCTCTGTATATTTTGGAAGAAATTTACTGACCTTTATTGCTTCTGGGGTTCAGTTATTCCCTTCCCCATTAGCTCCATGACCATGGTGAAGGGTCAGCATGTCCCTCTCATATTGATGCTGCTTCTCCTTTTCATGACCCTGGTGAAGGGTCAGCATGTCCCTCTCATGTTGATGCTGCTTCTCCTTTTCATGACCCTGGTGAAGGGTCAGCACCTCCCCCTCATGTAGAAGCTCCTTCTCCTTTTCATGACCCTGGTGAAGGGTTAGCATCTCCCTGTCATGTTGATGCTGCTTCTTCTTTTCATGACCCTGGTGAAGGGTCATCATGTCCCTCTCATGCTGATGCTGCTTCTCCATTTCATGACCCTGGTGAAGGGTCAGCATGTCCCCCTCATGTTGATTCTGCTTCTCATTTTCATGACCCTGGTGAAGGGTCATCGTCTCTCTCTCATGTTGATGCTGCTTCTCCTTTTCATGACCCTGGTGAAGGGTCAGAATCTCCCTCTCATGTTGATGCTGCATCTCCATTTCATGACCCTGGTGAAGGTCAGCATGTCCCTCTCATGTTGATGCTGCTTCTCCTTTTCATGACCCTGGTGAAGGGTCAGTGTCTCCCTCTCATGTTGAAGCTGCTTCTCCTTTTCATGACCCTGGTAAAGAGTCAGCATATCCCTCTCATGTTGAGGCAGTTTCTCCTTTTCATGACCCTAGTGAAGGGTCAGCATCTCCCTCTCATGTTGATGCAGTTTCTCCTTTTCATGACCCTAGTGAAGGGTCAGCGTCTCCCTCTCATGTTGATGTTGCTTCTCCTTTTCATGACCCTGGTGAAGGGTCAGCATGTCCCTCATGTTGATGCTGCTTCTCCTTTTCATGACCCTGGTGAAGGGTCAGCATGTCCCTCTAATGTTGATGCTGCTTCTCCTTTTCATGACCCTGGTGAAGGGTCAGCATGTCCCCTCATGTTGATGCTGCTTCTCCTTTTCATGACCCTGGTGAAGGGTCAGTGTCTCCCAATCATGTTGAAGCTGCTTCTCCTTTTCATGACCCTGGTGAAGGGTCAGCTTCTCCCTCTCATGTTGATGCTGCTTCTCCTTTTCCTGACCCTGGTGAAGGGTCAGCATCTCCCTCTCATGTTGATGCTCCTTCTCCTTTTCATGACCCTGGCAAAGGGTCAGCATGTCCCTCTTATGTTGCTACTGCTTCTCCTTTTCATGACCCTGGTGAAGGATCAGCATGTCCCTCTCATGTTGATGCTGCTTCTCCTTTTCATGACCCTGGTGAAGGGACAGCATCTCCCTCTCATGTTGATGCTGCTTCTCCTTTTCATGACCCTGGTGAAGGGTCAGCATGTCCCTCTCATGTTGATGCTGCTTCTCCTTTTCATGACCCTGGTGAAGGGTCAGCATCTCCCTCTCATGTTGATGCTGCTTCTCCTTTTCATGACCCTGGTGAAGGGTCAGCATCTCCCTCTCATGTTGATGCTGCTTCTCCTTTTCATGACCCTGGTGAAGGGTCAGCATCTCCCTCTCATGTTGATGCTGCTTCTCCTTTTCATGACCCTGGTGAAGGGTCAGCATCTCCCTCTCATGTTGATGCTGCTTCTCCTTTTCATGACCCTGGTGAAGGGTCAGCATGTCCCTCTCATGTTGATGCTGCTTCTCCTTTTCATGACCCTGGTGAAGGGTCAGCATCTCCCTCTCATGTTGATGCTGCTTCTCCTTTTCATGACCCTGGTGAAGGGTCAGCATGTCCCTCTCATGTTGATGCTGCTTCTCCTTTTCATGACCCTGGTGAAGGAAGGGTCAGCATGTCCTCTCATGTTGGTGCTTCTCTTTTTCCAGCCCCCTGGTGACGGGTCAGCATGTCCCTCTCATGTTGATGCAGCTTCTCCTTTTCATGACCCTGGTGAAGGGTCAGCATCTCCCTCTCATGTCGATGCTGCTTCTCTTTTTCATGACCCTGGTGAAGGGTCAGCATCTCCCTCTCATGTCGATGGTGCTTCTCCTTTTCATGACCCTTGTGAAGGGTCAGCATGTCCCTCTCATGTTGATGCTGCTTCTCCTTTTCATGACCTTGGTGAAGAGTCAGCTTGTCCCTCTCATGATGATGCTGCTTTTCCTTTTCATGACCCTGGTGAAGGGTCAGCATCTCCCTCTCATGTTGATGCTGCTTCTCCTTTTCATGACCCATGTGATGGATCACCATGTCCCTCTCATGTTGATGCAGCTTCTACATTTCATGACCCTGGTGAAGGGTCAGCATGCCCCTCTCATGTTGATGCTGCTTCTCATTTTCATGACCCTGGTGAAGGGTCAGCATGTCCCTCTCATGTTGATGCTGCTTCTCCTTTTCATGACCCTGGAAAAGGGTCAGCATCTCCCTCTCATGTTGATGCTGCTTCTCCTTTTCATGACCCTGGTGAAGAGTCAGCTTGTCCCTCTCATGTTGATGCTGCTTCTCCTTTTCATGACCCTGGTGAAGGGTTAGCATCTCCCTCTCATGCCGATGCTGCTTTTCCTTTTCATGACCCTGGTGAAGGGTCAGCATGTCCCTCATGTTGATGCTGCTTCTCATTTTCATGACCCTGGTGAAGTGTCAGCATGTCCCTGTCATGTTGATGCTGCTTCTCCTTTTCATGACCCTGGTGAAGGGTCAGCATGTCCCTCTCATGTTGATGCTGCTTCTCATTTTCATGACCCTGGTGAAGGGTCAGCATGTCCAGTAGCACGTTTGCCAGAACATTGTATATTAGTTACATTTGATGTAGTGTCACTATTCATGGTTATTCCGAATGAAGAGGGGATTTACAGGGTCAGTAGGTTGATGGAAGAGCATATGAGCTTTACGCCTGCCAAGACAGAATTAATGCAAATATTTTTAAAACTGGTATTAGAGAACAATATATTTATGCTCAGGGACAAAATCTATTGGCAATGTAGTGGCGTTGCAATGGGCACTTCATGTACCAATAGTTATGCCAATGCCGTAATGAGTTACTGGGAAAATGAAGAGTATAATTGGATGACCATTTGGAAAAAAAATATTTAGTTTTTTTCAATGGTTTTTGGATGACCTGTTCCTTTTATGGAATGGGTCACCTGGACAATTAATGGAATTTTTGGAATTTATTAATAATTCCACACAATTTTTAAAATTTACATTGCATTGGTCTTTCACTGACGTCAATTTTTTAGATGTTACCATCTTTAAAGATGGTAACCATTATTTGAGTACGAGACTATATAGGAAAGAATGCCACGCCAATAATTTACTCAGGAGGGGAAGTAAGCATCCAAAATATATTTTCAGGAATGTTGTACAAAATCAGTTTTTTAGAGCATCCAGGCTGAATGTGAAGGAGGAGGATTTTAATAAACAAATTGCAGTGGTGGGTACAGAACATTTGGCCAGAGGATATGATGAATGTATGGTGAATAAGAATAGCATGGTTGTAACTAGATTGAGAAACACCAGAGCTAAACCATATTTTTCAGAAGGGATAGAAGTTGGAGCATCAAGTACAGCCATTGGTTCCCAACATTCTAGTAAACTGAGGATGTGCTTCAGCTACTCAAGGAATGTGAGACAGTATACTGACATTGTAAATAGGCATTGGAATATTTTGACGAATGACAGGCAAGTGAGTAAGTATTTGGAAAGGACACCACAGTTCACATTTAAGAACAAAAAGCCCCTGAAGAGAAGACTTTGTCACACTAGAGATTCTAATTCAGTGAATGATCAAGGGGGAACTAAACCATGTGGCAAATGTCAGGTTTGCGCACATATAGCTGATGATCTGGAATTTAGACACCCTGACACCGGAGAGGTCTTTAAGTTTAGGACCACAGCTACATGTAATAGTCCACATGTTGTATATATGGCTGTCTGTTGAGTATGCCACAAATTCTATGTTGGCAAAACAGACAATTTAAAGATAGAATAAGGGAGCATATGTCTATCATGTAAAGAAAAAGAATATTTTTAATACGCTGGCAAAGCATGTCAGTGAAACTAATGAGACATATATTTTTAAATTTATGGTCATAGGAAGATGCTTAGAAAATGTAATAGGTAGTGACATAAGAGGAAGAACTGAGAGCCTGGAGGCAGAGTGGATAGTTAGATTAAGGGCAAATGTAGGGCAAGGTCTTAATGACCATGTGCCTATGAGACCGCGTTTGAAAAATAAACCCCTACGCAGGTAAAGGTGTGATTAACAATATTAGTAAATATAAGTATGGTTTTCAACTTTCTAACTTATTGTTTTTACTGTCTATTTTTTAGTTTCATTAATGTGTGTGCATTTATTAAATGTTTTAGAGTTTTTTATGAAATGTGTACCTTTAAATATACATTGGTAGGTCATATGACCATGACTGATTGGTATAAGAATGGTGTTTTAGATGAACATGGCATACACCTGAAGAAGCATTTCTGTGAAAGTGCTTGTGTCTGTTCCTACTAAAGCAGTTGGAGAACCTGGAGCCTTGCCTGTGCTTGTTTTAGGCCTTTAAAAAATAAAGACTGTTGTGAAAATGAAACTCCATTCATTTACCTTGTGGCTGATGAGAATAGACACATCTTTAGTGACAACTGTCCACAGGCTACAAACATTCAATTAATATCCCACCACTGCAACTAATATGTGAGGTTCCCACTCTGGGACAGTAATCAAGGATCCTGAATCCTCACCACTGACACTGGAATGGGACATTCAATTGAAACAAAAATGGGTACACCCAGTCTATCCAGATGCAGTTCCCTGCATCAGGTACAATTTCCCTTAATAGAACAACGGGAACACATTCAATCCAGGGTCTGGGTTTCTCTGTCTTCCTCCAGGTCCACAGTGAGACTCCTCACTGGCACAACTATAGAGTTGAGACCTCAGGTAAGTATCCACCCCAAGTTCTTCACCACTGTCTGTGTGAAACCAGTGCTTTGTGCCTCTGCTCCAAGCAGCTGACACACACACACACACACACACACACACACACACACACACACACACACACACACACACACACACACACACACACACACACTGAGATTTGATTTTGTCACACACACCTGGGAAAGGCTGGCACAGATTTACCAGTTATGCTACATTCTGCCAAGACTATAAGGTAGTTACACCACCACCAGACACACCACAGCCAGCTACTCTAAGGCTCTTGCAAGGGTGCCCAATTATACTGAGTTAAATTAATATTTATACAAATGGTAATGTTGACCAGACAGCTAGGCTTTCAGGAGTGGCCACAGTGTCGCCAATAGATATAAGTACTCTCAAAGGTTAAAATGTTCTCTAAACAACCAGCTACAATGAAAAGTTTAAATATATTTAATAACAATAAATAAAAGAACATGAAAATACTAAATATCTATTTAGAATAAACAATAGAGTTTCAATCACAGGAAATATTAAAAATAATACAGGTGGACAGGTTCACACAGTTACAGCAACAACAATACTTAACTAATCCCACTATATTTTCCTGAATGATCTAAATAATTACTATTCCCTGGTCACTTACTAGAACAAGGCAAGATGAAGTAGGTGAAGGGTCCTTCCCTGTCAAGTTCCAAGAACAGGGATCCATGAGACTTCCTTTTCACCTAGTATTAAAATATAATTTTTAGTAATCGCTTACAGAATGACATCACATACCTCTGGTCATCTGAATTCTGGTTCACATGCTTCCCCCCTTGGCTTGAAGCTGTCAGGATTTAGCACATATGTGTCAATAATACACACACGCAGAGCTTTAATAACATCTGCTCTAGCTCCTAGAAGTCATAAAACAATTTCAAACTTACACCCTTCCAGAGTAGCAATTATTTCACCAAAAGACAATGCAGGAAGCTTCCTAGTCCAGGCTTTTTATCTCTGGCTGCACTGAGAACTGCAAGACACAATCTTTATGGCCTAAGCCAATCAATTTAATTTCAAACTATTTTCATAGTTTGAGATTAACCTCTTCTCTTCCAGTATCCTCTGTTAAAACATATACATTTAAACAGTTACACTAGTGCATGTATATATTTATTTTATGTCCAGCAGGGCACACTCTTAGTAGATTTTTAACACAAGCAGCTTTACAAATACATTTTTCAATACAAACATTTGTACATATCAGTTTGATATATGAATGACATACAATTCTTTACAAAATTCCAACTAGCTGTGCTGGCATATCTTAAACATCCACTGCTCTACTTCTCCTAGCATAGCTGGTAATACCTGACATCATCACATAGGGGTCACTCTCCTACAAGGTGGATGAAAAGAGGTGCTAGCACTTCTCTACAGAAAAAATGTCTACTCACTGAACATAGTTTTTTTTACCACTAATATTCCAGGAACTGCATTCAGAAAGAATACATTCAACAGACTGACATGATTTTTCCACAATCAGTGTCCTTCCCAAAATACTTCTAATCCACAGTCTCTGTCCCTCCCTCGATATGCAATCCATTATCAGGGTTCTTCCTAGGGATACCTCTTATCAACAGTGTCCTTTCAATATACTCCTTATCTGCAGTCAGTGTTCTTTCTTGGATATTCCTAATCCACAATCACTGTCCTTCACAGACTACACCCATTCCACAATCAGTGTTCTTCCTTTTCTAATCCGCAGTCAGGTGTCCTTCCAGGGTTGCTGTTTATTCACAGTCAGTGTCCTTCCCAGGATACTCCTTATCTGCAGTCAATGTCCCTTCTGGGATACTCCTAATCGAGAATAAGTCTCCTTCCTGGGATAATCCTAATTCCCAGTCAGTGTCATTCCTTTGATTCTCCTAATCCACAGTCAGTATCCCTCCTTTGATACTGCTAATCCACAATGTGTCCATCCTGGGATATTCCCTAATCCTCAGTCAGTGTCCTTCCTCTGATACTCCTAATCACCAGTCAATGTTCTTACTGAAATACTCCTAATCCCCAGTCATTGTCCTTCCTGGGATACTTGTAATCCACTACAAAAAACAAAGAATAAAAACTGACTGCAGAACACTGACAAATCTTTATTCCATGCAAAGATTTTGGGATACATCCTTCATCAGTGCAAAATGCAGTAGTGCTGTTAACATCCATTAAATAATGGGGTCTATATCACCATATCGAATGGTGAAAATGCAGAACGCCGAAAATATCGAAAGTTCACGAGAACAAACTTGTGTTTTTGGGGTCGCAGTACAGTGAGGGTTGGGATATTTGCCCTTTCCTCACTGTAGTGCGACCTCGGAGTTGGAATATATATTTAGCAGGGGGTGGGGGGGGCACAGCCCCCCACAATAGCAAGTTCATTCTCATGAACTTTCGATATTTTCAACATTCGGCATTATCACCATTCAATATGGTGATATAGATGCAAATAATGTATTTAAAATCACATGACACAGCTCATTCAATTAAAGTAACACTAATAATAATAGAAATATAAATTATATAATATTTTTTTAACAAAACATATTCACAACAACATAAAAACTTGCTTTAAAACTCAGTGCTTTGCAATCTTTTGTTTTAAGATTGTTTTTAAATTTACTGCAATATTTATATCTGGTTCAGTATCAACTTGTAAACATATTATCCATTCATATTCTTTTATTTCTTATAAGTTATTAATATCATCTCCCCTTAAGTTCTGCTCTGATATACCAATAGCTCTGAACATAAATTCATGTCCTGGTCCATATTCCATAACATGTTTTGCCAATGAATTATTAATAATGCTCTTTCATATATCGGAACAATGCTCAATAATTTTATCTTTTAATCTCCTACTACTTTTGCCAACATAAAATCTATCACATTTTTTTACATGTAGCTAAGTCATCATCATCATCCATTGGCTGTTCCCTTTAGGGGTCACAACAGCTGATCATCTGTTTCCATTTCTTCCTGTCCTCTACATCTTGCTCTGTCACACCAACCACCTGCATGTCCTCTCTCACCACATCCATAAACCTTATCTTAGGCCTTCCTCTTTTCCTGTTACCTGGTAGCTTCATCCTTAGCATCTTTTTCCCAATATACTCAGCATCCCTCCTCAGCACATGTCCAAACCAACGTAATCTTGCCTCTCTGGCTTTGTCTCCAAACCTTCCAACCTGGGCTGACCCTCTAATATACTTATTCCTAATCCTGTTCACCCTCATCACACCCAGTGCAAATCTTAACATCTTTAACTCTGCCACATCCAACTCTAACTCCTGCCTTTTTGTCAATGCCACTGTCTCCAACCCATATAACATAGCTGGTCTCACTACCCTCTTGTAGACCTTCCCTTTCACTCTTACTGGTACTCATGTCACAAATCACTCCTGACACTCTTCTCCACCCACTCCATCCTGCCTGTACTCTCTTCTTCACCTCTCATCCACACTCACCATTACTCTGAACTATTGATCCCAAGTATTTAAACTCATCCACCTTCGCCACCTCTACTCCTTGCATCCTCACCATTCCTCTATCCTCCCTCTCATTCACACACATATATTCTGTCTTAGTCCTGCTGACCTTCATTCCTCTTTTCTCTAGAGCATATCTCCATCTCTCCAGGTTCTCCTCCACCTGTTCCCTACTCTCACTACAGATCACAATGTCATCTGCAAACATCATAGGCCATGGGGACTCCTGTCTGATCTCTTCTGTCAACCTGTCCATCACCATTGCAAATAAGAAAGAGCTCAGAGCTGATCCTTGATGTAATTCCACCTCCACCTTAAATGCATCCGTCACTCCCACTGCAGACCTCACCACTGTCACACTACCCTTGTACATATCCTGTACCACTCTTACATACTTCTCTGACACTCCCGACTTCCTCATACAATCCCACAACTCCGCTCTAGGCACCCTGTCATATGCTTTCTAAGTCTACAAAAACACAATGCAACTCCTTATGACCTTCTCTGTACTTCTCCATCTCAGAGCAAACATCGCATCTGTAGTGCTCCTTCCCGGCATGAAACCATACTGCTGATCACTAATCATCACGTCCATTCTTAACCTAGCTTCCACTACTCTTTCCCATAACTTCATGCTGTGATTGATCAATTTAATCCCTCTGTAGTTACTATAGCTCTGCACATCACCCTTATTCTTAAAAGTTGGTACCAAAACAATTTTTCTCCATTCCTCAGGCATCCTCTCACTTTCCAAAATTTCATTAAACAATCTGGTTAAAAACTCCACTGCCATTTCACTTAAACACCTCCATGCTTCCACAGGTATGTCATCTGGACCAACAGCCTTTCCATTCTTCATCATCTTCATAGCGGTCCTTACTTCCTCCTTGGTAATCCACTACACTTCATGATTCACTATCCCTACATCATCCAGCCTTCTCTTCCTCTCATTTTCTTCATTCATCAACCCCTCAAATTATACTTTCCGTCTGCTCAACACACTCTCCTCACTTGTGAGTATGTTTCCCTCATTATCCTTTATCACCTTTACCTGCTGCACATCTTTACTAGCTCGGTCCCTCTGTCTAGCCAATCCGTACAGGTCCTTTTCTCCCTCCTTAGTATCCAACCTTTCATACAACTCTTCATACGCCTTATCCTCAGTCTTCGCCACCTCTCTCTTTGCCATGCACCTCATCTCCTTATACTCCTGTCTACTTTCTTCATCTCTGTGACAATCCCCTTAATTCTTTGCCAACCTCTTTCTCTGTATACTCTCCTGTACTTCCTCATTCCACCACCATGTCTCCTTGTCGTTCTTCCTCTGTCCAGATGTCATACCAAACACCTTCCTGGCCATCTCCTTTACTAGCTCTGCTGTAGTTACCCAGCTATTTGGTAACTCTTCACTGCCACCCAGTGCCTGTCTTTACTCTTCCCTGAACTCCATCTCACAACTACCCTTTTTCAATTTCCACCATTCGATCCTTGGTGCTGCCCTCACATTCCTCTTCCTCTATTTGATCACCAACATCATCTTACAAACCACCATCCTATGCTGCCTAACTACACTTTCTCCGGTCACCACTTTACAGTCTCCAATCTCCTACAGACTGGCCCTCCTACATAAGATATAATCCACCTGTGTGCATCTTCCTCCACTCTTGTATGTCACCCTATGCTCCTCCCTCTTGTTAAAATATGTATTAATCACAGCCATGTCCATCCTTTTCGCAAAATCCACTACCATCTGACCTTCTGCATTCCTTTGCTTAACACCATACCTACCCCATTACTTCCTCATCCCCCCTGTTCCCTTCACCAACATGCCCATTGAAATCAGCTCCAATCACCACTCTCTCACCCTTGGGTACAGTCATCATGACTTCATCCAACTCACTCCAAAATGTTTCTATCTTGTCCATCACACACCCAACTTGTGGAGCATATGCACTAACAACATTCATCATTACACCATCAATTTACAGCTTCATAAACATCACTCTATCCGATACTCTTTTCACCTCCAAAACACTCTTAGCATACTGTTGCTTCAGGATAATTCCTACGTCATCTCTCCTCCCATCCACACCATCATAAAACAATTTGAACCCACCTCCGATACATCTAGCCTTACTCCCCTTCCATCTGGTCTCTTGCACACACAATATACCAACCTTCCTTCTGTCCATCATATCGGCTAGCTCTCTCCCTATACCAGCCATACTGCCAACATTCAAAGTTCCGACCCTCACTACCACAAGTCCTAGCCTTTCTCCTCTCTTCCTGCCTTTGGCCATGCCTTCCACCTCCTCTCCTCCTTCAGCCAACAGTAGCCCAATTTCCGGCAGCACCCTGTTGGCTAACAGTACATGTAGCTAAGTAAACAACAGTAATAGTTGTACATAATGCAAAATTTTTAAACGTAAACTTAATCTTAGTCACTGGATGAACAAAATCTGTCTTTGTCAGTATATACTTACAACTTGAACAATTATGACAGGGGAATGTACCATGCTTATTGGTAATACATTTGTTGCTCATAGGCAGTCTCATATCTTTGTAACACAGACATTGTTTTAAATTCAAGCTATTCCTAAAAACAAACATAGGTTTCCTACCAATAATGTTAAGTTCAGGTAGTGCTTCTAAAATACCCCAATTAATAAAAATAATATTCTTAACCTCAGAGGTTCGCCTATTAAATGTGGTGATATACCGCACTGGACTATTTGTCTTTGTATGAATAATAGCAGTACCAGCATTTTCTAAGTATGCTTTGGCTAAGCCATTCCTTTCATTCATAACCTCAATTCTGAGTGCATTCAAAAAGCTACTATTATACCCCATTTCCTGAAAATTTTTCATGGCATCCTCTATTTGTGCCTCACGTATAGCGTGATCAGTATTTAATCTACTAATTCTTAAAAACTGACTTTTAGCTATACTCATAAACACATAATTAGGGTGCATGCTTTTCCTGTGTAAATATCTATTGGAGTAAAATCCTTCTTATAAGTGCTTGGTTTAATAATATCCTCCTTCCCTTGTTATTCTAACATCTAAAAAACATAATTCATGGCTAGAAAAACTTTGGGAGAACTTTAAGAAATCAGTATTATTATTGAAGAGATCTATAAATTCAAACAGTAAATATTCCATACTTTCCCAAACAAGGAACTACTTAGAACATACTTCTAATCCACTGACATGTTATATCCCTGATAGGCCTAATCCACTGACATGTTCCTTCCCCGATGTTATTAGTGTGTGCGATGTGCTTCCTTGTCTGGTTGGTCACTCCTCTGGTCTGGTACACAGCCCATGTTGTTCTATGTCTGATAAACTGCTACACACACACTGCCTCTGCATTTTCTGTGGTTTGTAAGTCGATCCGTTATAATCAGTATCATCCTGCCTGCATGCTGAATTAAACAGCACAGTCTCTGCATATCTTGCATTTGTCCAGGCTTTGATACTTGTATTCGTCTTGCCCTGGAACTGCTGAACTCTTGTACGAAGCCTCGGTAATTGTACCACTTACCTTTAATGTATTTAAGCTTTACTCCTTGGGCCCACCAATGATGAATGACATCATCCCCACTGGACAATCCAGTCAAGAAAGTTGAAATAAAAATAATGAATTATTCAGTAAACAAATACATATAAATAAATAAAACTGACTTTCCTTCTTGGGTGGTTTCTGACAAGCTGTATGTAGTCTGTAAACAATTCCATATAAACTTTGCCCATGCTAGTAGGCGTTGATGAGGTTACCTGTGACACATGGTTGCCACTACTAGTAGCATTTTTCCTTGCCACGTCTGCTCAGGTTACTGC